>NW_026000026.1:84104167-84115039 GCF_001458135.2 Marmota marmota marmota
GAGCCATTAAGTGTGGAGATTCCTTATTGGTTGACTGATGTATCTAGTTTATGCTAATTAGATAAGCTGTGTGGAATGTATAAATACTGCTCCTGTCCTGCAATAAACGGCTCCCACTCCTGCTGTATCAAGCATATAAGTTGTTCGTCCAACCCCCCCAGCCCCCCCCATCCCCCCCCAGCCCCCCGGTTATTTGCTGTAGCTGACTGCGGCAAAAAATGACAAAATCATGGAATTTGCAGGGAAATGGATGGCACTAGAGCAGATTATGCTTAGTGAAGCTAAAAAACAAATACCAAATGTCTTCTTTGATATAATGAGAGCAACTAAGAACAGAGCAGCGAGGAAGAGCAGGAAGAAAAGATTAACATTAAACAGAGACATGAGGTGGGAGGGAAAGGGCGAGAAAAGGGAAACCGCATGGTAATAGAGGGAGACCCTCATTGTTATACAAAATTACATATAAGAGGTTGTGAGGGGAATGGGAAAATAAACGAGGAGAGAAATGAATTACAGTAGATGGGGTAGAGAGAGAAGATGGGAGGGGAGGGGAGGGGGGATAGTAGAGGATAGGAAAGGTAGCAGAATACAACAGTTACTAATAGGGCATTATGTAAAAATGTGGATGTGTAACCGATGTGATTCTGCAATCTGTATTTGGGGTAAGAATGGGAGTTCATAACCCACTTGAATCAAATGTATGAAATATGATATGTAAAGAGCTTTGTAATGTTTTGAACAACCAATAAAAATAAAATAAAATTTAAAAAATAATAAAAAATTTAAAAAAAAGAAATTTAAATGTAAATAGGACACATACAAAGAAAAACACTCCTAGGTACAACCTGCTAAAAGCCAAAGACAATGAGAAAATCTTGAAACAGAGAAAAAGAACACACCATGTACAGTTGTCTAACTTCTTAACCAGAAATGAGGGAGGTTAGAAGACACCAGAACAATATGCTTAAAGGGCTGAAAAGAAGGTTGTGGCTCAGTGGTAGCGCACTCGCCTAGCACACATTAAGGCACTGGGTTCAAACCTCAGCACCATATAAAAATAAAATAAAGATACTGTGTCCACCTATAACTAAAAAATAAAATTTTTTTAAAAAGAAAACCCTGTCAACTAATAAGTTTATATACAGTAGAACTACCCTTCAAAACTCAAGTAAAAGTCAGTTGCAGACTTGTAATCCCAGTGACTCAGAAGGCTGAGGCAGGACAAATTCAAAGCCAGCCTAGGCAACTTATTGAGGCCCTAATTAACTTACCAAGACCCTGTCTCAAAATAAAAGATAAAAAGGGCTGATGATGTGGCTCAGAGTTAAAACGCCCGAGTTTAATAGTTCAATTCCCAGTTAAAAACAAAAACAAACAAAAACTGAAGTAAAATAAAGACATGTTCAGATAAATAAAAATTAAAGAGAACTTGTGGGCAGCTCACCTCTATTACAAGAAGTACTTAAGGAAGCAGTATCAAATGGAAACATAAATCTCTAGGAAATGAAAAACAATGGAAATATGTGTGTATGTATGCATATATACATTCATGTATTCTTTTCTCTCTTCTTAAAAGCTATACAACTGCTTACAAAAAGTACAAAAAACATATTACTGGATTTACCATTTATACAACAATAAGGATTCTGAGGAAAGTTTTCTACTTATTCGCTAAAGATATTCATTACGCTTAGTAGAACAAGCACTAAAAAGAAAAATGCAAAGAGATCACTAGAAAGTCAATAGAACTAAATGGAACACTAAAAAATTTTTTTTTAAAAATCAGCACAAAAGATGGCAGGGAAAGGATTAGAGAAACAAACAACAAATGAGATAGCCAACTTAATTATAAGTAAATCAAAACAAATGTAAACGGACTAAACAGTATATAGAGGAAAAGGCAAGTTATGGTGTGGGGAGCCACTTTGAATGACTCGTGCCTTCCATCCTGAAGAGAGAGGCCTTGACCATCACTACATTTCATAGTGATCTGGGCGTTGTCCCGGTTCAGGAAGTTGAGGGTGGTTCAGGAAGTTGAGTCTTCAGATGTAGGCAATGCCCCCTGGGTTGAATTACATTGGCCTATCCCTTGTAACCCTGCCCCCTGTGGTCTTTTTTGGATGGAACTTTCTAAGAACAAAGGTCTCCCTCCCCCCAATAAAACCCACTTCTTGCCAGCCTCTTGTGACTTTCTCTTGCTCTCCTATTTGGGGAGCCTAAGGCCAAGCGAAAAGCCAGCCTGAAGCTTGTTTAAAGGTAAAGTGTGTGTGTGTGTGTGTGTGTGTGTGTGTGTGTGTGTGTGTGTGTGTTTTATTTGGTGTCCATGGAAATTCATGAGCGATCTTAAGTTCAGCTGCCCGCCCGGGTCGGGGGCAGCATTATGGTACATGTACCTGAGAGTATTTTATAAATATTCACCTAAATAGAAGATTGCTTTAGGTGACATACAAAACTTTCATTCCCTATTTACTAATAAGTGCACATTTAGTGCTCGATGTAAAAAGTGGGATATAAAATTACAGTTTAAAATTATGCACAAAGGAGCTGGGGATGTAGTTCAGTGGTACAGTGCTTGCATCCACAAGGCCCTAAATTCTAGCCCTCAATCCACAAAAACAAACATACATAAAAATGCAAAAATGTTAAAGGTTTGATATTACTTTATTTTCCAAACTTGCTCTATTATTTTCTCTCCATAATAAAATAATAAATATTTTGTCATGGTTTGGATTCAGAATGTCCCCCAAAGTCTCATGTGTTATTAAAGGCTTGGTCCCTAGTGCAGCAATGTTCAGAAGTGGAATTTGGGGGAAGGTACTAGATCACGAGAGCTCTAACTTCTCTAACCTCATCAATGGGTCATTCACTGACAAGATTCAGTGTTACCGGGAAGTGATGGAAAATGGAAGAAGTAGGACCTAGACAAAGTGAGTGGGACCACTTTGGGGGTATGCGTTTGGGGACTATATCTTATCCCTGGCTACTTCCCACCCACCACTTCCTGGCTGCCATGTGGTAATTAGCTTTTCTATACTACGCCCTCTGCCATGATGTCCTACCTCAACTCACAGGCAAAGCAATGGAGTCAGTGGACCATGGATTAAAACCTCTGAAACCATGAGCCAAAATAACTCTTTCCTCTTCTAAGTTGTTTCCTCAAATATTTTGTCATAAAGACAAATGGCTAACACATTTTAAGTAAATACATTTAAGCATACAATTTTTGTGATGTTTTTATTTTAAACTAAAATTTTGAGATTAAAACTATTGACTAAGGAAAATAAATTCACATTTTAATATCCAAAGAAAAATTCTTCCTCTGAAATCGAGAGTAGCTTATCATAAAACTTGATTTCTAAAATAGTAAAGCTTAAATATTTATGCCTGGAACCATTAAGTTCCATAAGACATATATCAACACCCAATAATTTCAAATGAATTCATCAGGAGTTAAACTCAACAATTATTGCTTGTAAGTCTGACTTCTATAAAAATTTTAATAGGCCACTTTAAAAAAATAGACGTTTTCCTTAATACCTCACCTTCCCTAATATCCTGTGCCTGCCACTTACTTGCTGTGAGATTTCAGTTAAGTTGCTACTAACCTGAGTTTGTCTATTTGTAAATTACCTGGTATGCAAGGTTGTTCCTAGCCAAAAGAGAGCTTCTGAACATGGCAGATATTTAATAATTAGTAACTTAATTCAATTCAGGATATAATTATCTAAGAATTGAAGCCAGATCTGACAGTTACTATTTGTCTATTACCTGTCTGCATTAGAGTATCTCAAATTTGAAAACCAGCACAAAGAACACAACAATGTACTACCATTGTAGGGACAAACCCCTAGGTTTTTATTATGTATTACAAAGATCTACACTACTAAGGTTCTCATTACTCTTCTATCAAGTGTCTTACCACTTCAGTCTTGATTTCCTTTATCACACCAAACATATTCCCATCTCAGGGTCTTAGTGTCTGCTGTTCCTGTGCCTAGAACATTCTTCCTGATATTTGCATGATGTTGTGGTTTAGATAGCTGTCCCCCAAAAACTCATGTGTGAGACTATACAAGAACAGTAAGAGGTAAAATGATCAAGTCTTACCTAATCAGTACATTAAACCACTTAAATGGATTAACTGGGTGGTAACTGTAGGCAAGTAGGATGTGGCTGGAGATGGGTCACTGAGGGTATGCCTTTGGGGCTCATATTGTTGAGTGTGTTGAGCTGAGTGCTACTGTACTTCCCAATTGTTGTGTCCTGAGCTACCTCTATCTGTCACACCCTTCTGCCATGACATTCTACCTTTGCCTTAGGCTCAGAGAAATGATGTTGGTCATCTATGAACTGAGATTTCTGAAACCTAAGCCCCAAATAGACTTTTTCTCTTCTAAAATTGTTCTTATCAGGTCTTTTGGTCAAAGTCATGAAAAAGCTGATTTATAAACACATGGGATGATCCCTCACTCCCTTCTAGTATGCGCCCCCATATCAGAGAGGTTTTCCTCAACTACTCCGAAATACCAGGACTGCAGTCATTTCTATCTAGCCATCTTTTTTTTTCACCCTGATTTAATTTCTTCACAGTACTACATCTGATCTATTTGTTTATTGTCTCCTACAACTAGAATGAAAGCCCCATGACTTTGTTTTGTTCACTGCTATATTCCCCCACTTCTAATGATGCTGTTGTTGATGCTCTGTAAGGATTTGATGAATAAGAGAATTCACATTCATCTCACTTCAGCATGGAGCCAACTTAATAAGTACTATGGACTTCCCAAACACATATATGAAACATAATTAAGAATCACTGAAAGCAAAGACACTTAATGTGTAAGAACCAAAAAATTCAATTTTGTTGCTTTAAGTTCCAGTCTCACAGGACTGAGAGTATTAACACAAATAATATCAAGAAGACATCAATTATGATTAGACACATAAATATATTTTTGCCATATTTTATATCCCCAAATTTATTTTTCCTTCTACCCAGGTAGTCAGTTGGTATGTATTTAGGGAATGTATCCAGTTTGTGTAAGTCAGACTTCAGTGGCCACGGGCATGGATTTAGCAGCCCGTAGCAAAATTGTGAAACAGGACAAATCTGACTTTTCCCCATATAAGGGTTCCAGATTTACTAAATTCTGGAAATTACTCCTAGATACTTCCCCATATGTGACATATTCTTATTCCTCCAGGGTGACCTTCAAGGAATCAAGCAATTCCTGAAGTAATTAGTAGGGTGTGGAATTTTTTCTCCAGAA
This sequence comes from Marmota marmota marmota, assembly GCF_001458135.2. Classification (NCBI taxonomy): domain Eukaryota; kingdom Metazoa; phylum Chordata; class Mammalia; order Rodentia; family Sciuridae; genus Marmota; species Marmota marmota. The sequence goes on from NW_026000026.1 coordinate 84,109,438, forward strand.
TCAATACCACCCACCCAAAGAAGCAGCTCAGTGTTAGAGGTGATATCACAATTGTTACTTAAAGTCTTTTATTAAGTGCTGATAAGAATTGTCCACCCTCATCTATTCAGTGAACAAATCTTTTTTGAAATAAATGAGGCATAAACTCAGATTCTAGTTAAGGAGTTAGTTGCAGTACCAATTACATCATCACAGGTATTCCTTGTTTCTATTCATTATGTAATCATTCAACTCTCAGGGTGTCAGTGAGGAGGGGTGATGGTGATCCTATCTCCAACTCAACATCCCTGCTAGGCTTAGAACAAGTCTGGGTAATAGGCAGAAGATAAGAAAGAAGAATCTGAAGACACAGGCTTCTGGCATTAGAGTCAAAAAACTCAAGAGTGAAGTCCAGCTCTACTTCTTTTAATGAAGAGCTATTAAGCAATATCTTCAGTGTCCATGAGATCATTTTATCATAAGCAAAATGTGTAAAAACCTATTTCTTAGTAATTAAATGAAAAACTAACAAGTGCAGAGAAGCATTAAAAATAATATAGCTACCTTCTTTACCTTTCCTTTATTAAGGAGAAAGGCAAAAATAGTCCACATACAATGAATTCACACAACATTGGCAAAAGGTTCCCAAGTCTAGGCCTAAGGACAAATGCAAAAGTAGTGCAACTCTTAAAGAAAAGAAAGCTTTAATAATGCTCTAGGGTATGGGGTATAGTTCACTGGTAGAGCCTTTTAAATCTAGTAAGAGCTAGTATAAATATTCACCACTCCATTTTTCCATGTTTGATAATCATGATTCCTATCATACATGTTAAAGTTGCCCATCAAATACTTCACTGGTATTCCCCACTTTTTATATCTTCCTATAGCAACAGAAATCATTACTTTGGTTTTACTTTTTGCAGTTTTGAAGAATTTCTGCCTTTTTAAAAACTCTTTTCTCTCTGGGTATGGTAGCGCATTCCTGTAATCCCAGCAGCTAGGGAGGTGAGGCAGGAGGATGGCAAGTTCGAGGCCAGCCTCAGCAATTTAGCAAAGCCCTGGCAACTTAGTAAGACGTTGTCTCAAAATAAATTTTAAAAAAGGGACAAGGATGTGGCTCAGTAGTTAAGTGCCCCTACACTCAATCTCTAGGCAGCTATCTGTCACTGGTCTGGCAGCTCAATCTCTAACATACCTTTAGGTGTTCTGAATGTCCAGTCTCTCTTCTCTTACCTACCCATTCCCCCTAATACTTTTTTGTCCATGACTTTAAATCTATACACACGTGTACACATACACTCTCTAAGGATTTGATGAATAAGAATATATATGGAAAGAGAAGAGAGAGGCAGATATATATATGTATGTATATAATTTTTTTTTGCCTTCCTCCTCCCAATGACTCTTTAATAAGATGTCTTAGAGTCTATTCAAACAATTCTTTCTGTCCATCACCCCAAATCTATTCTTCCTCCCATCTCTCCCACCTCAGGCAACAATACCACTACCTATTTAGTTATTAAAGTTCAAAAAAATCTGAGAATCATCTTCTCTCTGTTCTGCATCCAAGCCAGCCATATCCAATCTGTTCTGTCACCAACCCTTATTATTTTTCAATGAGACCACTGTGACAGTTTGAGTCTCCCTGCTTTCATTTTTTACCCTTGCCAATCCACTCTACTCCCAGCAGCCAGCAAAATGGATCCTGTTGCTCCCTCATACATAATCCTTCATAGCTTCCCATTACATTTATAATTAGATATACCAGCCTCTCGTTAGGTCTTTGAACATATAACAATTTTACATCTATCTTTTTATTTGCTCTTTTTTTGTCATCAGGTTCATTCAGGTTCAAGCATCAATGTCACACTTACACCTTCCCAAAACCCAATTAAAATTAGGTCCTATTACATCTTCACTAGCAAAGTTTACTTTTATTTCATGTAGCTCAGTGGTATTTCAATTATAACATAGTATTTCATTTATAACTATGTAATTTGTTAAACTATTTGGTTAATGTCTGTCTAGGCAGAAGCAGTATCTATTTTGCTAATACTGCATCATCCTTCATCCCATGGTATCACAATCATGTAGCCAACATCTAACACATCCCTTTCCCAAAATAATATTTGATAAAAGAGAGACCTCATGAGTCTTGTTTCTAGAATGGCTGCTTAACACAGCAAGCTACACCAAGGATATTTGTTCCTCTACAGTTGGACATTTGGGCAAAATACTTTTAAAAGGTCAGTGTTGAGTAATGAAAGAAATTCAAGTGAAAGACAATATAATTCTTTTTCCTAACAAGTTTTTGGAGCACTTACCTTTGACTTCTTCCATAGTTCCTAGCACAGAGTTAGACCCATGATAGATACTAAAGCACTTAGTGACCAAAGTAGAGTATTAACAATCAATCAAAAGCTAGAATTAAATGTTACAGAAATTCTAAATATTATAGTTCACTAAGGAATGGAAACATTATAGATGGTTTTACAGAGATAGAAGTCAATCTACACAGAGTAGAAACAACTTTTAGGGATCTAGCCAACCCAATTTATCACCACTCCCTTGCCTGCCCCCCCTTCAACAGTGGTATATAGGCATATTTGTACTACCTAATATCACACCTATTTCTTTAACCCATCTGCTAAAATTCTAAGCAATTTATCTTCAATATGTGTTTAAGTTAACCCTACCAACTTCTTCCAGAGTCCAGAAAGAAACTTGATTGGGGACTGAGGATGTAGCTCAGTGGTAGAATGCTTGCCTAGCATATGCAAAAGAAGGTTTTTAAAAAAAAAAAAAAAACTAAAAAAATTAGCCCAGGATGGCTTATGCTATTAATTCCAGGGGATCTGGAGGCTGAGGTAGGAGGATCGCAAGTTTAAAGCCAGTCTCAGCAATTTAATGAAGCCCTAAGCAACTTGGCAAGATCAAAAAAACAAAACAAAAAAAGCTGGTACCAAAAAAGAAAATAAAGAAAACTAAAGAATTGATCATACTACCTGTTGCATAAAGCAAACCCTAATTTTAACATTTTATATAATATATTCATCCCAATGACTTGGAAGGCTAAGCAGGAGGATTACAAAGTTCAAGGCCAGTCCCAACTTACTCTGTCTCAAAAAAAAAAAAAAAATCTATGTGTGTGTGTATGTATGATATAAATATACATATTCATCTAAAAATGAAGTAATTAAGATAATATAATATTGATATATCAGAGTTTAAATTTTGCCCTTTTTGAAGGGCCAATATGAGTGGAACAAAAACTGCACTAGCCATTATTTTCAGGTGCTGAACGTGGCCCTCTATTTTTATTGCACTTTTTCCCTAGTTGAGGAATCCAAGGCTGAGGGGTTGGATAAATTTTTAAACTATCATACAGATAACAGCACAAGTCTTCTCTTTTTTAGATGAACAAAAATGCCAAAAACAAAAATGCAAATACAACTTCAAAATAAAACTAAAGTCTTGAAGAACCTAAAGTGCTTTGTTAGTGGCAGAGTTTTAAATTAAAAAAAAAAACTTCCAATTTAGAGTCTTCCTAGAATTTATGGGTTAAATACAGATTGGCTTGACTGCTAAACTACTTGGACTTGGTTAAATAAATCTGAAACATATTTGTATTATATTTTCAATAGCAACAATGCTCTAAGAAAAGGAATATTACCAACCCCATATCTATTGTTATTAACACAGATTTGAAGTGCTGAAAAAAGATTTGAAAAAATAAACTCCAGAAGTTTAAACACTTAAAGAAGTGTTTTAGAAATTGTTTTGCTTTTGATGACAAAATACCATAATAAAACAACAGAAATAGTATTATCTAAACCTAAATGATGTCAGGCTTTTAAATAATCAATAAGCTGTCAGAGATGGGACCTATGCAATTACGTCAAATTGTGAATATTACTTTTACATTAGGACCAGTCCAGTCTTGTATGAAATAAATATATGCAATCAAATAATCATGTCAAAAAGAAATCACACACTTAACACACTTAATAGATTTAAACTTTTCCACACAATGATCATTTCAATCTATGTGGTACCAACTCTGCCCACATCAAATTCCATCAATGTAGTCGTTATAGACTTGCATGGGCAGACTTCAAGTAATCCCCACCCATAAAAAATGTTAAATATTAACCGAGTGTCAAAAGCATCAATGTTATTTCAAAATAATGGTTTTGAACCTTGAAGAAACATGTCTAATGGGCTCTTAAAAAATATAATTACTGAAGTCACTCACAAGTGTAAGGGGACAGTTTTCTCTTTACCAAGTATGATCACTTGTGCAAACACTCCAGATGGTCTTTCTGAGCATTCTTCAGAGAAAAATCAATTCTTCTGTCCCAGCCACCGCACCCCCCCCACACCGTTTTCTTTAATGACTTGCCTGTTTGTCAAAGTTTTCTGATATAGAGCACTCTTCCAAAAGGTTTACAAAAAAAATTAATTTGTACCATTATTAGGAATGTCATATCCCAAGAGTCAAGATTCCTATAATCCTCTGAACTTTCAAGATTGCAAAATTTTGAGCTTAATAATTCATAGACCACAAACACACCCTATTAAGATTTTCCTTCAAACACCACAGCTCATAGGCTCTCTAATGGGTGTACATAAGCCATACGCTACAATCTAAAAAGACACAGATGGTAGGTGCTCTCCGCCCTCTCCCCAGAGAGGTCCTCACCTAAACCTCCTGCACACTCCCTTCGCAGGGCCCACAAACACAACTATAAACTCAGTGAGGTGGTAATTGTCAAGCATGGGTGAGAAAGACAGTGTACACGACGTAACTGGACGGGGAAGGTTGTTAAACTAAACGCAGCCCTCTCCAGTATCACGTAACCAGCCTAACCCGCTGCAAACTTTTAAGAGATTAAGTTACATTCCACTGCAATTCCACCCCTGACAGCTGAATCCAGAGATGCCAGCGAGCCAGGCTGTCCATTCCCACCACCTCACCCGAGAGAGTCGGTGGCCACATCCTGCGGTCAGCACGCACCAGAGGATGGGAGGCGGGGAGAGCTCACCTTTTCCAGCTCGTCGTGGAGTTCTGCCAGGCTGGGCCTGAGCAGCTTCTCGCCCAGCTGCGCGGCAGTGTGCCGGTAGTGATCAATCCTGGGCACCGCGTCCATGGTGTTGTGGCCAAAGGTGCGCAGGTAGTAGGTGTTGGTGTGGGTATCATAGTAGTAGTGCTGGTGATGACCACTGCCGCCGCCCGAGTGCAGACTGCTGCCCTCGCTCAACACTGTATCCCCGCCGTTCTGGAAGCTCACGTTGGGCCCATCGCCTCCGACCCCCGCCGCATCCGACAGGCTGTCGTCCGCAGACGAGGAGGCAGCCGGGTCCACGAAGTTCACACGGAAGCGGCCCTTGGCTTCCTCGCTAGCCTTGGCGGACCCGCTCTCACCGCTGGTTTTCCCGTCCGCTGGGATCTCCTTGCCCCCTGCCTCTGCCCCTGCTCCAGCCGCTGCGGCTGCTGCGGCCGCCGCCGCCGCCGCCGCCGCGGCCCGCCCCAGCGTTCTCAGAAACCAGGTCCACCCTGGGAAGCGGCTCTGGCTCGGAGTGGGCCCCAGGGGCTCTCCCCAGCCCCGTCCCCGGGCCGGCC
>NW_026000026.1:84116077-84130216 GCF_001458135.2 Marmota marmota marmota
TTTTTTAATTCTGAGCTCGCAGTGCTTGGGCTAGGCTGGCGAGATCTCGCGAGATGATGCAGGGCGACTCAGCCGCTTCCCCTCAGGCGCGTGGTACCCGAGGCCCGGCCGCCGCTGCCGGCCGCCGCGGTTCCTACGGTGATGCTGGGGGCTCTCCTGTGGGGCCCGCGGGCTGGTGCGTCTTCTGCAATGCCTTCTCGGAGTTCTGGCGGGCCGCCACGCCACGCTCTCATTCGTGGCCTGAACTTGAGGAGAGGCAGCTTCCCTCCTTGAGGCCTCTTAGTCTGACACTCAGGCAGCCAGGCAGTTAGATTTGCATAACTAGAATCAGTTCCAGTCGTGATGCAGCGGGTGTGTCCACATTTCCGACGACTACACTTTTATTTTAAAGACTGATATCTGAAGGTGAGAAAGGAGCTTAGTTGTGTATTGTTTAAAGGCGATATTTAAATGATAGGCGCTTAGCTCTCAGTACCTTGACTACAGTAATATTCCTGTAAAGCACGTTTCTACATGGTTTGGGTTGTGAAGAATCAACTCAAGTTTTAACAAACATTATGGTACACTTCTGCTCTGGAATCCTTTTTTTTTAATGTTAAAAAATAGAGAAACGTAACTATTTTCCAACTTCTCTTAACATTGGAATCCATATTTAACCAATAGTTCTACCCACGCCCCAAGTAAAAACAGTAAGTGGCAAAATTGGCTTCCTCTGATCGCTTGTCTTTTTATTTATGTTTTTATTGTACTTCCATATTTTTAAATTTTAGTTATGGGGATAAATACCCATCTTGTGAGCCCTTGAAGCTTGAACCTTTTTTAGTTTCAGAGTTTGTAAAACTGAAAATACTGCTAATAAAAGCAACCATGTAATTTTCAAAACATAGTCATGCCATGATCTTATTTGACCTTGATAACTTATCAGATCATTTTATTATCTGTATTTTAAAGAGGGAAATAGAAAAAAAAAAAAAAGCTCTTGGATTGTGGAGCCAGTGTTTCTAAAGCCCATCTTGAACTTTAGCAGGAACCCAGAAGAGGCCAAAGATCAGGGGGTCATTGTAGCTGTGCAGTTTTCTACTAGGGTACTTGTTGCCCTAGTAGTTGGTCTGTATGGTAGCATTCCGCTCCAAAGCTGATTTGTGGCTGTTGGAGTTCAGCATTAATTAAATTGAACAAAAGTTGAGCACCTACTAAGAGCTGCTCTGTGTTTGAGGGATTTGGAGTTAAGCAAAGCAAGCAGTCCCTTCTCATGGAGCTCATTCCAGTGAAGGAGAACTAATAGATAAACTAACCTATATCAGAGGAATGAGTGCGAAGGAAATGGGATATTTGTGAGATAGAGAATGGTAAAATTTTACATAGAACGGCTTCATTGAGAAGGATTCATTTGAGTAAGGATGTGAATGATAATATTTGGGAAAGATTGTTCCAAGCAGAGGTAAAGTCCCAAATGTGGGAGCATGTCTGAAATGTTCATGAAATTGCATGTAGGCCAGCTTGACTGGAACTGCTTTAAAAAATGGGAAGAATCAAAGGTGGTTATGTCAGAGTTTGAGAATGCAGGACTTGAGATGTGTAGGACCTCTTTGGCTATTGGATATACTTTGGCTTTTCTCTGAGTGCAATAATGTGTTTGTCAATTCAGGCTTCCCTGACAAAAGACCAGAGATTGGGTGGCTTAAACAATAGAAATTTGTTTTCTCACAATTCTTGAGGTTGGAAGGTCCAACATTAGGATGCCACTATGATTGGCTTCAGGCTAGTTTCCTGGTTTGTAGACAGTCTTCTCAGGTTATCTTTACCTAATGGAGAGAAAGCTCTGGTACCTCTTCCCTTTCACATAAGGACATTAGTTCCAGTGGATCAGGGCTCCACCCTTATAACCTCATTCAACTTTAAAATAACCTTAAAATGGTTGCCTCCACCTGTCTTGTCTGTGGGTGTAGGGCTCCAATATGTTTGGAGTCCAGAACACATGGCAAGTACAAGATTTTCAGTAAAAGAATGAAGTGAACTGACAAAGTTTTGTATTGGATGATGACATTTTAGGAAGATATTGCCACACAAACATAATAGAGTTTCAAAAAAAAATTCCTGTCCTAATTTTTTAATGTATTTTTTCTATGTTTAGATATGTTTATGTACACAGACACTACTGTATTAACGATTGTCTAGAATATTTAGTACACTGATATGCTGTACAGGTTTTTAGCCTAGGAGCAAAAGGCTATTTCACATAGTCTAGGTATGTAGCAAATATACCATCTAGGTTTTGGAAATTATACTTTGATGACTGACATAACAAAATAACCTAACAATGTATTTTGCCTAATGTATCTCTATAGGTAAGTGACACATGATTGTATTTAAAGGATCTGTCTAACTGCCATGTTGAAAGTGGGCAAGAAAGTAAGTGGTGAAGGCAAGAAAAGAAGCAAGATTTGCTAAGAGGTATTGCAACAATCCAGAAAGTGATGCTTATACTACAGAATGTCCAGTGGGAAGGGAAGTGAATGTTTGAATTCTGGGGAGACTAGAATTTGCTGACGGCTGTGGAGTGTGAAAGAATTCAAGGGAAGAATAGTATTGCTCTTTTCTGAGATGGAATAGAAGGTAAGAGGAACATATTTGGGAAGAAGGACAGGAACTCGGTTGGCATTGTCTTTTGGTGGAAGCACACAAATGTATAATAATAGTAAATATTCATTCAAATAAATATATAATTGCAAACTGAAAAATTCTAGGAGAGAGGAACATGGTACAAAGAGAATGCAAAATGGCCCAGACTTAGGAATGAAGTGACTTTTTGGCAGAGGTCTGAAGGACACTTAGCGCCAAACTGTAACTTGCAGGAGGTTTCAAACAAGGGAAATAGTGTGGACAAAAGTCCTCATGGAGTGAATATGGTGTATAAGGATCTTGAAGTCACTTTGGTCAAAGCATAGGAATTACAGGGTAAATGTAGTAAGAGATAAATCTGTCTTTATTCTAAAAGCCCCATAAAACTATTAATGGGTTTCCAGGGAGATAGAGGGGCACATGTTCAGATTTACTTTTACTGAAACTCTCTATAAATTGTGGACTGAAGAGTGGAAGAGGAAGACTAAGCAAGATACGGCAGGACACAATTTTTGTTAATCTAGTCATAAAGTGATAATTATAGCAGCTAACATTTCTAGAAAATTTATGTCCTGAATACTGGGCAAAAGCATTGATTCATAATAATTTATAATAATTTTCATAACATTATGAAGAAAATCAGAGGATCCCATTTGAAAGATGGAAATCTTGGCTAAGTAAAAAAGTAATTCCAACATTTCTGGTTTAAGACCCACAAAGGACAGACAAAAGTAACTGCCTTAAAAGATAAGAAAACTAGCTGGGTGTGGTGGGGCATGCCTGTAATCCCAGCAGCTCCAGAGACTGAGACTGGAGGATTGCAAGTTTGAGACCAGCCTCAGCAATTTAGCAAGAACCTGTCTAAAAAATAAAAAGGCCTGGAAATGTAACTTAATGGTAAAGTGCCCCTGGGTTCAATTTCTGGTACCAAAAAAAAAAAAAAAAAGATAAGAAAACCATATAAAGGCACATGGAAATAGAATCAGCAGTGTTATATTGGGCCAAGAAGCATAAAAAGATCAGCATTTGACCGTATATGTATTGATGAACTTAGTACCATGTATTTAATATACTTAGATTTTAGTACTAGACAGGACTTAGGTAGGTGTTATTCTAAAGCTCTTATTTCACATGATAGAATATCCTAAAGATGTAAATTAACTTAGATCTACAGATTCTCATATCTGCAGCATTAAAACATGTAAGGTTCAAAACCACATAGAACTTTTAAAATCAGGAGGGTTTGTTGTTCTTTTTAGTTATATATGACAGTAGAATGTATTTTGACATATCATACATACATGAGGTATAATTTTCCATTTTTGAGGTAATATAGATGTAGAATTACACTGGTCATGTATTCATATATGAACATAGGAAAATTATGTCCAAATTCATTCTACTGTCTTTCCCATTCCCTCTTTTCCCCAACTCAGCCCTGTCCAATCTGATGTGCAGGGTTTTTGTTTTGTTTTTGTTTAAGCGGTATGTTTTATTTAAGACACTAGTGCTGCCATTCTGCCTGGTTATGGTTTTGTATTTATTTATTTAGATACTGGGGATTGGATGAAGGGGTGCTTTAGCACTGATCCACATCCCCAGGCCTTTGTATTTTCCATTTTAAGACAAGGTCTTGTAAGTTACCAAGTACCTTGCTAAATTGCTGAAGCTGGCCTGAAATTTAGGACTATCCTGCTTCAGCCTGCTGAGTCACTGAGATTAAGGCTCCTGCCACAGTGCTTAGCTAGTAACCATTTCCATTTTTACTAACTGGCATTCAGCACAAATTAAATCAATTGTATTTCCCTTGAGAAATTAGGTGGTCATCCTTATCGTGAAAAAAGTTACTTTAGAGAAACTTGTCTTACCTGTCCCAGTTACATTCTTTAATTGAAAATCACAGTCAGTCAGTCATGATATCAATCATTAATCAAAACCTTACTATGCTTTTTTCTCTACACAATATGTAAACTCAACATTTGTAAATTATGTCTTTTAAAAAAGACAGCCTGAGTTTGTTTTTAATTCAAATTTGTCATGTATTGCTTATTCAAATTGTAAGTTCATGAAAATGCATTTAAAATAAACATAGTTTCTTTCCTCATTCCCCATTTCCACCTACACATGCATTTGTCACAGAGCTAGTCAAGGAAATCTCTTTCAACTTAAGTTCTGTATTTAGAAAGTTATTTTCCTTCTGTACTGATTTATTTTTGTACTTCTAACTACAGGCTGTGAACATTTAGAAATTTTAAAGTTCACAATTTATCAAATATTAATATATAAAGTAAATACTTTTACATAGTAGCTATTGGTTACAAACTCAAACTCAACCACCAGATTATTTAGATCAGCTTCAGGGCTAGGGATGTGGCTCAAGCAGCAGCACGCTCGCCTGGCATGCGTGCGGCCCGGGTTCGATCCTCAGCACCACATACAAAGAAAGATGTTGTGTTCACCAAAAACTAAAAAAAAATAAATAAATATTTTTTAAAAATTCTCTCTCTCTCTCTCTCTCTCTCTCTCTCTCTCAAAAAAAAAGTTATAAATCTCAGCTTCACTATTTACTAGTTACATGACTGTGGTCTAGTGTGATTTCTGTGCCTCAGTTCTCATATCTGTAAAATGGAGGACAATAACAGTAGGGGCCTTGTAAAGTTATAGGATTACATGATTATTATCCTCAAAATTTAGTGCCTGACACATGGTAAGGCCTACTGTTCATAACATTAAATGAATATTCAAAACTTTAAATATTTAATTCACAAAAGAAATAGTGCTAAAACAAATCTTTTAAGTAGCTCAGCAGTAGAGTGCCCCTCGGTTCAATCCCTAGTACCAAAAAAAAGAATAGTTACTCTATTTTTGACACTTTTTTTTTAAGAAAAGAAATTTTTTTCCCTAGTAATAGTTTGATGGTTACATGTTTTTACATGCATAGCATTGGATATATAATGATCACTCAAATAGTTACTTAAGAATGTGAAATTCTTCCTAATGGCTAACCTAAATCATTGCTAAAACAATTAAAATTTTCTTGCTTCTTATTCTTCAGAGATTATGGTAACCCATAAAATGTAAGGTAATTTTTAGTTTGAAATTATTTCTCTTGCATGTCATTATGGAGCCCAATTTCTAAGTACATGATTATTTTTATTACTTTGTTTTGAGCCCTTTCCAAGTAATTTAATCTTCCTTTAAATGTGGGCCAAAACTATTAGGTTCAATATTCCAGTTAAAAAAAAAAAACAAACAAACTAATGATTTAACAGGTAAAGACAAGTTTTCACAATTCAACCAGTTGTTTTTATTTAACACTGGGCTAATGGACCGGGGATATAGTTTAGTGGTAGAGCTGCTTTCCTGGCACATATGAGGCCCTAGATTCAATTCCAAATACCACATACCAAAACAAAACAAAAAAAACCCTTAAATAAAACTTAAATATATCCCTGAGTATTAGCTCTTCTGATACTCAAAGTTTTTTTGTATTAACAGGTTTTAATTAAAAGTCCACCTCTTATAACCAGTGTCTGAAAACAAAATTCTAAAATCTCTGTAAAATTTTTTTATATTTATATTTATAAGAAGTTAATCAGATATTTATTATTTATAATATTTTTCTAATTATAAAAGTAATACATGTTTAATGTAGAAGTCAAGAAAAAAGCAAAGAGGAAAAAAATAATGCTGTTGCCTCAAAATAACATCTACCTTTTGGTCTTGGTATTATAAAATTATTGTATGTTTTGTAATTTTTAAAACATCAATAACATGAATATCTTCATATATAATGTTAAATATCTTTTACATGCATGATTGTAATGGCTTCATAATATTGCTTCATGATTTAGAATTATCATAATTTACTGACTATATTACCTATTTTAAAATGTTTCTTTCCTTTACAAATAAAATCAAGAAATGCATTGAATATCTTTGTGGATATACAGATTTTTGTTTATTTATTTATCTTTTTATTTATTGAGAGTGTTACTATGTTGCCCAACTGGTTTCAAACTCCTTGGCTCAAGTAATCCTTCTCTCTCAGCCTCCCCAGTGCTGGAGTGGACATACACCATCATGCCTCATTCTTATGTCTTTCTTCTTAACTGATTTTTCCTTAGAATGAATTCCTACAGGTGCAATTGCAGGGTATGTATGTTTTGAAACTTGGCATATGTTACAAACTGGATTTTCAGAAAAGTTTTATCAGTTTGACCTTCTATTGGCCTTGTATTTAAAGTGCCTGTCTTCTACCCTCCTACAGATTTGAGTAAGATCTTTCTTACTCTTTCATCAATTTTTTGGGGGGGATGGGGGGGGGTTACCAGTGATTGAACTCAGGGGCCCTAAACCACTGAGCCACATCCCCAGCCCTATTTTGTATTTTATTTAGGGACAGGGTCTCACTGAATTGCTTAGCACATCACCATTGTTGAGACTGGCTTTGAACTCAGGGTCCTCTTATTTCAGTCTCCCTAGCAGCTGGAAATACAGGCGTGCACCACCATGCCTGACGTTTTTTTATTTGTTTGGTCCTAGAGATTGAATCCAGTGAAACTGGAGTTTCTCTGCTTCTCCTGGCAATTGGGGTCTGCACAAGCTGCTGGTTTTTTAAGCCAAGAAGTGTGCTTTAGTTCTTAACACTCAGGCCATGCCCTCTAGTGTTGCAGCAAACCCTAGAAACTCACCATCAATTCCTTCTTTCTCTGTTCTTTAGTGAATTCAAAAGATGAAATCCAAAGACCTGGATGAGTGAGTATAAGAGTAGGATTTATTATACATTCAAAGAGAACTCCCACAAGGTGAGAGAGGACCCAAGAGGGGTTTTAGCTGAGTATGCTAGTCTAGGGGTTTATATACACATGGGTCAATGTTATTGGTCCAAATTTATGCTAATCAGGGTTTGAAAAATGTAGCAATGCTGTTGATCCACAAATTTGCTTACTTAGTGTTTGTAAACGTATACACACTATTAGCCCTAAATCCCATTCAAGTTTGCCTTCCATTTTCTCCTAGCTTCTTGGGAAGTCGGTGAATCCTGCATGCTGAATTGAATGTCTGGAGCTACAGCAGTGTGGCTGGGCCAAACCATGGCTGTATAACAGGTTGATGTGTCTTGGCTCAACTGCAGTACTGGTCCAACATGCCTCAAGCCCACTGTGCCTCAGGCCTGCACTCCGGCTCGTACAGGTTTTGCTCTGCTGCTCCACTAATTCACTCCGATGCCACTTCTTCACAGGGTCCATTGGACTGGTGGCATAGGTTCGCGACCAGGGAGCCATGTTACCAGGGGTGTTTTACCACTGAGCTACATACATTCCAGTCCTTTTATTTTTATTTATTTATTTATTTATTTATTTATTGAGATATAGTGTCACTAAGTTGAAGAGAATGACTTCAAACTTGAGATCCTCCTGCTTCAACTTCCCTAGTCACTGGGATTATAAGTATGTGTTACCACAACTGGCTGGTCCTTTTCAATTTTATTATCCAAAGATAGTTTCATTTTCAGATCTTTGCTAATGAAGACATAGCTTTAAAAGTTTATTAGCCAAGCTTAGTGGTACACACTGTAGTCACAGCTATTCAAAAGGCTATCATGGGAAGATTGCTTGAGCCCAGGAGTTTGAGGCCAACCTGGGAAACAGAACTTGTCTCAAAAATTAAAAAGTTTATTATTCATTTATATATCTTTATTTCTAAATTGTCTGATGATGTTTATAGTAGACCTTTGCTGTATCATGGAAAGCTCACTTGTATCCTGTCTTGTTTTGGTAAGAATGTGCAATTTTCTTTTTTTAGTTATTGTTTTTTCAATAGGATGAAGAATTACTTCTCTGTAACTTGCCTGTTCCAGCCAAATTGTGAGCATGAAAAAATGAATCAATCTGGCTCTTTTAAACATTTTGAATTTCAGGTGTTAGAAGCAAAGTCAGAAATCAAGTCTGTTTGTTGGGACTGTTAGCTCCTTTTATCTTGCTTCTTATATCACAAAGGAACTGCCTGCCAGGTTGATGGTAAATACAAAGGGCCTCCACTCAATTTGGGACAACTCTAAAGGGCCATTCCAGCATGAGCACCTTATGAGAATGGATGAGGCTTTATTTGTATCCTGTGCGTCTGCTTCTCCCCCAGTCCTACTCTTCCTCCTTTCCTTAGAGATGTATCTCCTGGGAACACTTGCTAGCAAAGTTTCTGTTCATCATTGCCTTCCTCAGTCTATTTCCAAGGTACTGTCTATTTATTTTTAGTAACAACATTCAGGAAAGACTACACAGTTGTCTTGATACAAGGACCCTCTGAAACTACTTCTCTTATCCTTTCTGCATAAGGTTCTTCTTCCTTTTAGCTTTTCCATATTCTCCTAGTAATTCACTGTTTTACTTAAACATTTGGGTTCTTTGGCTTGTAATCAAAGATCAGTGTTAACACAAAATCCTTTACCATTTTTCTGGTGTTTTCTTTTTAACCATTTTTAAGAATATCTTATGTATTACAAACATAAACCTTACACTGAAATGGTTTTCTCCAGTTTGTTAGTTGCATTGTAAGTTTGTTCATCATAATATTGACATACAATTATTTAGAAAATGCCATAAACTATCTAGGTATTTTTCTTTATTTTTCTTTATGATTCTTACTTTTCATAGCAATGCTTAGAGAGGCTTTTGTTATCACAAGATCATATAAGTAAATATCTATGTATTTTATGCTTTTATTTTTATCCCCTAATTTTTATGGAAAAAAAAAAAACGGAAGCCTTCATTTGTTGTTGTTTTCAAATCAGTGGGAAGGAGGAACTAGAGAGTAGAAAACAAGCAGCTTATGTCTCTCTCTTTCCCTCCCTCTCTTTTTCTTTCTCACACACTCACACACTAACAGATGTGCAATGACATTTTAATCGTATATGCCAAAAGTAAGACATTTGGGTATGCATACCAGATTGGGAAATAAAATGTTTTGATTGTTGTTACTGCTGTTATTTTGGTGCTAAAGATTGAACCCAGGGCTTTGGACAGAAAATACAGCTTTCTACCTCATAATCCTGTGGCCAGCCATAACCCATAGAGTTCAGGAAGCCCCCATGGTCATGAGAACTGCCAGTGGGTAGAAACCTCTATTTTAAAGGATTATAAAATATTTTAAAATGATAATTATGTTGAACATGGAATTAAAAATGTACCTACATAAGTTAAGGGAAAATTAATACATAGCTAACATTTTATAAGAATTTTCTCCTTACAAAATTAGGTGTGTGTGTGTGTGTGTGTGTGTACAGAATAATAATTCTAAAATTTTATTCTACTCCACCAACACTACCATATTTTTTTAAGGAGATTATTTTAATCCTCTTGATAGTCTTATACTTTTAAAAATCTCTTGTTCTTTCTGTATAGGCTACATAGATAGGAGTAATGATGATAGGATGTATAATATGATTGCTTAAGAGCATTTATAATTTATTAAATAAATTTATCATGAAATGTAATATCCTTTAAAAAGAATGACCCTTATCTAATTTAGGAATGAATGTTAAAGATCTCATAATGAAATAAGAATTCGAAATTCTAGGGGATACCGCGTTACCACCTATGGCCCCTTTCTCCCTCACGGGAGAAGTCTATGTTACCTCTTTTTAAATAAACTCTGCTTCATGTTTGCCTCCGCATGCTTCTCTAATGTTCCAAGTTCAACATGTGGGGAAGCAGGACTCGTCACCGATAACTGGCAGTATCATATTTGGAGGTTCCACTGAGGTCTACCCCGAGGGGTGAAGATTGACCTGTTTTATAAATTCAGTGGAAGTGGATTCAAATCTGTTAATTCAGAGGGGATGAAGATTGTAATTTTTTTTGGCGGGCACAACATCTTTGTTTGTATGTGGTGCTGAGATTGAACCCGGGCCGCACGCATGCCAGGCGAGCATGCTACCGCTTGAGCCACATCCCCAGCCTCAAAGTGGCAAATTTTTTTAGGCACTCAATAAAATCTACACATATGGTGAATGTTCTCAACTGGAGAAAAGAGTCCCACTAAGAAGATATTGTCTGATTACAATGGACCCTAAGTGTTCACAAGAAAGATGGCAGCCCTTGTGTGAGTGGTAAAAGGCAAATCAACATCTCTTCCACTTTGAGATATTTCTACATGCTTCAGACCTCAATATTCTTCATTGAGTGAGTGATCAAATTTTGTCAACTGCCCATAGGCCTTTTCCTGATCTGGAAGAAGGTAAATTAAAAAGAAGTATCCTCCATAAGAACTTCAAAAATTGTGAAAATTAAGTACCACTCTACTTTCTCCTCTTTTGATACTTCCCACTGTCCCTCAGATTTTGTGCTTACCTTATATAAATATAAGCTTTGATGTCATATTATTGAGATGTTTTTAATGCAAGGTTATTGTGTTATAAAAATAATTTGATAATTTAAATAAAACTATTAATAGTTTTTTTAAAAAAAAAAAAAAAAGAAATTCTATATTCTTACCTAAATATAAAACCTGTTCCTGGGACTGGTACTTGATCTTAATCCATAATCATTTGGACAGAGTTCCATATTTAGTCTCCCTATACCTTATTTTTGCATTATAAATGCCTAAATCTTAGAATTCATTCTGCAAGCCTATTAATGACTCCTTGGATGATTCCCTTGGAATTATAGAATATTTTCTTTGTGAACCATTCATATTGACTTTTTAATTTTTATTTTTGTTGTTATATACACATATACACTATATATTTACATAAATATGTATTTATACTAGGCACATGCTCTATCACTGGGTTATTGTCCCCCTGCCCTATCTGGTATTATTTCTTATGATATGTAACATATATACAGAGACATGTTTAGAACAGATATGTACATTTTGGTGGAAATTATAAAGCAAACACCTATATAAGTCACTATCTAGGTCTTGAAACTCGTGAGGACTCCCAAAAGTCCCTACTTTTTCTCTACTCATGGAAAGTTTATGATGGTTGTGCCTTGATTTTACTGTTCATCCCAAAACACAGTAAATAAATGGATTCATATTGTATGTTTTTTTCTTTTCAGCATGTTTATGCCAATAACTCAGGCATTTGTGTTGTAGTGTATTTATTTTCATGATATAGCCTTGTATTTCTGTACCATAATTACTGTTAATCAATACTTTTATGGTTTCCAGGATACACTTTGTGTTTATTTTTATTTTATATTTTTGTAGGGATGGGTTCAAACCCAGGGCCTTTTACTTTACCACTGAGGTCTCATCTCCTGTGAGCTTTTGTTTTTGTTGTGAACACTGATGTGTGAACATTTTTATACAAGTGTCAGGGTAAATATGTTTCGATAGGATATGTATTTAGGAAGGAAGGCATTACTAGTTTTTAAGGCATGTATACCCCTTAAATAGACAGTGACACATTGTTTTCTTAAGTGATTGTACCAAGCATAATGTTATCTTTAAGATTCTTTACCATGACTTCAAATATTTGCTAAAAGTTTCTTGAAAGTAAAAAACAAAGTAGTTATACTATGGTATTGGATTTTATTTTAAAATTAATTTAAAACTTGCATCAAGAAATAAAGGATGAAAACCCATTCTTTTTTAATTATTGTTTTGAAATCATTGTTTCTTCTCCGTGGTGGATGATATGAATTATGTACCATAACTACTATTGAATGATTGAACTTATAAGCAATTATTCATGTGGTTTCATTTCTCCAAAATATCATTTGATTTTATCACAGAACTTTTTAAAGATATATGTTGTGGGGTAGAAGGTGTAGCTTGGTGGTAGAGGCTCTGGGTTCAAGTCTTAGCATCTCCCAAATATAGCCAGACCCTGTTTCAAAAATGGCTAGGGATATAGCTCCATGGTAGAATGCCCCTGGGCTCAATCCCCAGAACCACAAAATTATTTTATTATTTAATTATTAATAATATTGAGTCAATTTGGTATTTAATAATTTAAATAAAGTTTATAGGTATTTAAATCACCTTTTATTGTTATTACCAATGATTGATCATTAAGTATTTTGAACATGCATCTTGTAATTTTTGAGGTAGATTCCAAGCTATAAAATTATATTTCCAAAATATGCAAGCATAAAGCTTGATAGTATTACAAAATTACCCTCCAAAAAGTTGTTTCAGTTAACATTCCTATCAAATGCTATTTTCCAACACTGTGTATTATCAGGATATTTTGTGTTTACCGTTCTCATAGTTGAAAAATAAGATTGTTTACATTTATTTAATCATGAATAAAGGTAAGTATGATTCCATTTGTTTTTCTTTCTTTTTTTTTCAGAAAACTGCCTATTAATATTATTGGACCTATTTTTCTATTGTATATAATTTTCTTTTAATGATTTATAAAATTTATAAATTGAAGAACCTACCTTTTCTATTATATGTTGCAAATATTTTTCCATTTTGTGGTTAATTTTTTCCACGTGGTTTATATAACTTTTTGTACATAAGTTTTAATATTTGTTATCTTCAGATTGTACGTAATTTTAAATTTGCTTAGAAGATTATTTTGTGAGTTGCCATTTATCTTGTAAATTTATAATGACATATCATTTTAGTTCACAAATTGAGTTCAGCATTTTTTTTTTTTTTGCTATTTGCTTTTTCCCAAAGAAGTCTGAGAACATTCCTAGAAGAAACCATTAAAACCACTATAGAACCATGAATATGTGAGTTTGAGTTGTCAAAACAAAAATATATTTAACATTTAAATGATTTCTATTTCCTTCTTCCTTCAGTTATCAAAAGTCAATGGTGTGAAATTTTTATTAGTAAAAGATATTGTCTTTTCAAACATAAATATTATCTAAGAAGAGAGAGAATATATTCTCTTCAAACTTCTGTACTCATTTTACCTGAAACACTAATTAAAGGTTAGCAGAATTTCTTAAAAATTTTTCCATAGCTAAATATTGCCCTATAATAAATTAAATTATCTATTTTTTCTACATAGTATATTTGCCTCAGAAAACTTATAGTATATATATTTATAGAATAGTTAAAATATGATTTTATCAAAACACTAAAAGATTCTGTTTTCACCACTATAACCAAAAGACCTGACAAGAACAATTAAAGGAGGAAAAGTTTATTTGGAGGCTCAGTTTCAGAGGTCTCAATCCGTAGATGGCCACCTCTATTCCCTGGGGTATGAGATGAGGCAGAACTTGGCAGATGGGCTTTGTGGAGGAAAGCACTAGGAAGCAATACTCCCCTCACCATTGACAAAATATATACCCCAAAGGCATGCCCCCAGGAACCCACCTCCTGCAGCCAAGCTACCTGCCCATGGTTACCACCAAATTAATCCCTATCCGAGAATTAATGAACTGATTAGTCTCATTTTACCTCTAAGCTTTCTTGTGTTTTCTTACACATCAGCTTTTGGGGAACACCTAATATCTAAACCATACCAGTGTCTAAATGAATCAGTATTAAAATATATAAAAATATAGGGGGGGGAGTATCTAGATAGGGTAGAGGGGTGGG
>NW_026000026.1:84130413-84157204 GCF_001458135.2 Marmota marmota marmota
AAGGGAGGGGGCAAGGGGTTAACAATGATGGTGGAATGTGATAGACATCATTATCCAAAGTACATGTATGAAGACATGAATTGTGTGATCATGCTTTATATACAAACAAGAGATATGAAAAATTGTGCTCTATATGTGTAATAAGAATTATAATGCATTTTGCTGTCATGTATTTAAAAAATAAAATCAATTAAAAATAATAAAATCTAATTGATAAGGAAAAAAAAATAGTGTGTGTGAACCTGGCTCATACTTGATTCTCAGCTAAAATGACAGAGTTTAACCCAAACTAAAAAGCCTAAGTTTGGAGAGCAATTAATCATGCTAGACTTTTCAGTTTATATTCTTCTTATATGTTGTAAAGCTATTTACAGATTATTTACAAGTTATTGAGTAAAATTAACTAGTGTAACAACAAACTTAATCTGTAGCTTTTGGGGGGTCGGGGTGTAACCAGGGATTGAACCCAGGGGAGCTTAGTCACTGAGCCACATCCCCAGTCCTTTATTAAAATTTTTATCTTGAGAAAGGGTCTCACTAAGTTGTTTAGGGCCTTGTTAAATGGCTGAGGTTGGCATTGAATTTGGGATCCTCCTGCCACAATCTCTAAATCGCTGGGATTACAAGTATGCTTCACTGTGCCTAGTTTATCTGCAGTTTTTTTTGGTTTCAACTCAAAGCTACATACTTTGTTAGAGACACAAGAATCCGTATTGTGTAATCATGCTTTCTCCAGTTTTTCAACTCAGGCCTGATTGATAGTAGGTAGCATCGGACCAGGTAGAGTGGATCTCATATGTTATTGTTCTAGAATTAAGTTTTCATATTATACTGAATTCTAAGGGAATTCTGCTAACTGACCTATCTCTGATGTCTAAAGATGAAACAGATTTTCTAAAAGATTCCTAATTTTATGAAGCTCGTTGTTTTCAGCAAAAATAACTTGTTAAATATTAAATATTTAACTGTTAAATGCTGTTTTGTTTGTTCCCTTAAAATTTTATGTTATAAAAGATTTTTAAAACTATCTTCATTTTTATAAATACTGTTCAGATAATAATGCTGTGAGAAAACTGCTTACCCTGTTCTAGAAATAAATAGCAATAAAATATATTAGATCAGTACATTAAAAAATATTCTTAGAGTTGTTTTTTTTTGTTGTTTTTTCTTATTTTTTGTTTTGTTGTTGTTGTTATTTTTTTGTTTTTTAGTACTGGGGATTCAACCTAGGGCTCTTTACCACTGAACCACGTATCCAGCCCTTTTTATTTTTATTTTGACACAGGGTCTTGCTAAGTCACTGAGGCTGGCTTTGAATTGAGATCCTCCTGTCTCAGCCTCCCAAATTCTTGGGATTACAGGCATGCACCACTCCACCCAGCTTGCATTTCTTTAAAATATGCATTTCTCATTACATTCTAAAATAACTTGAAAACAGCCATTTGGACTATAGTATTAAAGTCAAGTGGAGCTTGGTATAGTGTTGTGCCTCCATTGAAGAAAATGTAGAAGAATGAGATAATAGCTCCCTGTGGTACAAAGAGCAGGTGTGTTTATTGCCCATTTTAAAAGATTCAGGCTCTCTGAGCTCAGGATTCTTCTTCTCTTATGAATATTACTATGCATGCAATTGTCACCTGACTCTCTACATGTTGCCCCGTGGGAAATGGGATATAAGGAACTGGTACAAATGGCTGCTATAGCTGTGACAAAGCCTTTGATTCTGCTCTTGGAATCTTCTTTCTTCTACCAGCATCCATGTAACTGGTGGCTAACTTGTTAGCTTGCAAGTAGGGTTAAAATCTCAGAACCTTCTCTGTTTATTTTTTGTACTAGGGATTGAATAAAAGGCACTGAACCACTGAGCCACATCCCCAGCCCCACTCCCCCCTTTTTAAAATTTTTTTTATTAATATTTTGAGACAAGGTCTTATTAAGTTGCTTAAGGTCGGGGCTGGGGATGTGGCTCAAGCAGTAGCGCGCTTTCCTGGCATGCGTGCGGCCTGGGTTAGATCCTCAGCACCACATACAAACAAAGATGTTGTGTCCACCAATAACTAGAAAATAAATATTAAAAATTCTCTCTCTCTCTCAAAAAGAAAGAACTGCTAGGTTTAAAAAATAAATAAATAAACTTAAAAAAAAGTTGCTTAAGGTCTAACTTTAAGTTGCTAAGGCTGGTTTTGAATTTCTATCCACCTACCTCAACCTCCTGAGCCACTGGGATTACAGGTGTGTGTCACTGCACCCAACACCTTCTCTTTTTTTGACTAGATGACATAGAACAAAAGTCATCAAACTTTATGTAAAAGGCCAGACAGATAACACATAGTCTTTCACATATACTTCATAAGCTTCTTTGTTTCAACCCCCTAAAAATGTAAAAAAACATTCATAGCTTATAGGTTATACACAACCAATCTTTAAGCTAGATTTGATCCCTAGGTCATAGGTTGCTGGCATTTAATGTAGGTCATGCAATTAAATGACTATTATTTTCCAACAAGTTCTCCAGAATTTCTCTCCAAGCCATGACAGCTTGCTTTTTCAAAAAGCTTTTCTTTTTCTCATGACTTTAGTAAAATGAAGCTTGTACTGTTGCATAGCTGCATAGAAATAGAATATGACTGAAAAAATAGATGATAAAAAAGAAACAGTATTTCCTAAATTGTCTTTTAGGAAGTGTTTATCCTCACTATCACTCTTGGAAATCAGTTGATCTGAGGCAAATAGCTCTAATTCATTTGACACAGTAATAGGCAGCTTTTGTCTATGTATTCCTCCTTCATTTAGCAAACTGCTTACAGTAAAAACTTACATTGAGGTTTGGGGGAGGGACTAAAAATATCTATAAGGTATTCCTCATACTTTATCCATAAGATTTGTCTTAAGGTTTGTGTGAACAGAATTTATCAAAGAATAAACACTGGGTCTAAATTGGTCATCTAGTATTGATGTATTAGATTTGTTTAATCAATGTTCCTTAAAATACCTTAAAAACTGCTTAAAAAAAAATGTCAGATGTGGGCTGGGGATGTGGCTCAAGCGGTATGGCGCTCACCTGGCATGCGTGCGGCCCAGTTCGAGCCTCAGCACCACATGCAAACAAAGAAAACTAAACAATAAATATTTAAAAAAAATTCTCTCTCTCTCTCTCTCTCTCTCTCTCTCTCTCTCTCTCTCTCTCTTAAAAAAAAAAAAATGTCAGGTGTGCTGGCACATACCAAGCAACTTGGCCAGACCCTATCTCAAAAAATAAAAAGGGCTGGGGATATAGCTCAGTGATAAAGCTCCCCTGGGTTCAGTATCTCGGTACCAAAACAATCAGCATTAAGGCATCTCACAGTTAAGAAGAATTATAGGCCACGATTTGGAGGAGAGTGGAGAATGGAGGAAATGGAGACTGGTCCATGGTTTTCAGCCTGGAATAAACAGGAGCAGAGAGGGTCCAGGTTCCATCAACTAGTGATCACCAAGAACTATTTGTCCAAAATTATAAGTTGGGAACTTAAGGAATTTTAGAAACAATGGAAAAACCTGGCGCAATGGTGTATGCCTGTAGTCCTAGCTGCTTGGGAGCCTGAGGCAGGAGGATCTTTCAAAGTCCCGTCTCAGCCATTTAGGGAGACCCTGTCTCTAAAACAGACGTAAAAACGGCTGGGGATGTGACTCAGTGGTTAAGCATCTCTTGAGTTCCATCCCTGGTGGAAAGAACAGGAAGGACACACATTTTTAGGGACTGCCACCCAGCTTTAAATCATCTTAGCCTCCTACTGTTTTGAATTTATCCTAAGTTGTAGTACTGCCAGAAACAAGTATTAATTAATCTTAAATCCCCTCTTGAGGAAGATAATAGCTTCCCATGCCTCAAATTATTTCTACAAGCAATTTTACATGATAAGGCAAGACAACGTGGTAATGTGTGTGTGTGTATGTATGTGTGTGTGTGTGTGTGTGTGTGTGTGTGTATATATATATATATATACATACATATATGTATATATATACATATATATGTATATAAATATAATAAAAACAATGGAAAGAGTATAGACATGAGATCTTTACATATTGGAGTTATCAAACATATAATATGTATATTAGATTATACTTTCAATTTTGCAGGGGTATAATAATGAGTGTTTTTCTTTTTCTTTTTTTTTAATTGGTATCAGAGATTGAACCCAGGGGTGCTTAGCCACTGAGCCATATCCTCAGCCCTATTTATTTATTTGTTTATTTATTCTGTTGAAGATAGACACAATACCTTTATTTAATTTATTTATTTTTCTGTGGTGCTGAGGATTGAACTCAGTGCCTCACACATGCTAGGCAAGTGCTCTACCACTGAGCTACCATGCCAGCCCCCTTTTATTTTTTATTTTGAGACAGGGTCTCCCTAAGTTGCTTAGGTCCTTGCTAAACGTTGGCGTTGAGCCTGTGATCATCCTGCCTCAGCTCCTGAGCCACTGGGATTACAAGTATGTGCCACTGCACCTGGCAAGATTGATATTTTTAAATTCAAATTTAAGGGGAAAAAAACATGGAAATTTTAGAATTGAAAATAAAATAGCTGAAGTTAATTAGGGCTGGGAATGTAGCTCAGTGGTAGAGCACTTACCCAACATGAACAATCCTGTATTCAATCTTGACACCACAAAAAAAAAAAAAAAAAAAATTGACAGATACAGAAAAAATTAGTTAAGTGAAATAGAGGTCAAGATACACAGAACAAAGCATGGAAAACTAAATACACTGAAGAGAAAATCAAAGAAAGTATCTAGAATAAATTTTAGATAGAAGAATGAAAAAAAGTAAGAGAAAGAGACTTAAAATCTATAGGTCTAAAATCCTTAGAGTCCTAGAAGAAAAGGAGAGGAAGAGTGGGGTAAAACAATGTTTAAAGAGATAATGATGGAGAACTTTTCTAAATTAATAAAGATAAAGTTCCAGTTTGAAAGAATGTGTAAATTCTAGGCAAGCTAAATAATCATAGGCCTATATCAATGCAAGATATTTATATATCATTGCTGAAAACCAAAACCAAAAATTTTAGAGCATTCAGGGGAAAAAAAGTTATACTTAAAAATATAACAGTTGTCCAAGAGCTGACTTTTTATTGTAGTAAAATATACATAATATACAAATTAGTATTTTAACTACTTTTATGTATATAGTTTCGTGGCATTAGCAACATTCACAGTGTTGTACAATTGTTATTACTACTTTTTCCAAAACATTTTATCATTCCATTTAGCAATAATGCCCCATTTCTTCTTACCCCCTGTTCCTAGTATCCTCTATTCTACTTTCTGTCTATGAATTTACCTATTTTGGATGTTTCATATGAGTGAAATCACACAATATTTGTCCTTTTGTGATTGGCTTATTTCAATTAATATGCCAGTCTGTATTAATATGCTGTAGCATCTATCAGAATATCATTCCTTTTGTGTCAGAATAACATTTCATTTTATGTATATACCATATTTGGTTTATCTGTTCACTTTTTTTTTCTTTTTGCTCTTGGCATTGAACCCAGGGCCACATGCAAGGTAGGCAAGTGCTCCACTACTAAGTTTCTGTTCACTTTTGGATGGGCACTTTGGTACTTTCCACTTTTTGAACATCATGGGTAATGCTATTATGAACATTGATGTGTAAATATTTGCTTGAATTCTTTTTCAGGTCTGTTTCGTATATACCTAGAAGTAGAATTCTGATTTATAGGTAATTCTAGGTTTATCCTTCTGAAGACCTGCCAAACTGCTTTCCAAAAGCTGACTTCTTAAAAAAAAAAAAAAAAAAAAAAAAAAAAAAGGAATACTATCTTCCAAAAGCTGAAGAAAAATAACTACAAAAGGAGAACTATAGGGCTAATGGGAGTTAGAGCAATTGCTTAATATGCATGATGTCCTGGGTTTCAGCCCCAGCACCATAAAAAGAAAAACAAAAAAGAAAGAGTAGAATTACGTACCCAATTAAAATGCCCTTTTAAAATAATATTTTCAGAAAAACAAAAATTGATATTTCATCACTGTCCAAGCTGAGCTAAAGGAAACACTAAAGGGAGTTTTTTAGAGAGTCTTGGATATAAGGTCAAAGACACAGGAAGGAAAGAAAAACAATGAAGTAAATGTGAGGGACAAATATAATATTGACATTATAAAACAATAATAATAATATTTTGGGATTAAATAAAGTGAGGACTAAAATACCTGAAAAGAATGGCATATAATTCAGGAAGATGGTAAAAGTTTTCTAAGAACTTTGACTTCTCTGGGAAGAAAGTAATGCTACTAAATAATTAGACTTTGTAAATAAAAGTCTGTGGTGTTATCTTTAGGAAAACATTTAAAAGAGTAGTAAGCTTGACAATAATTCATAGGGCAAAAAGCAATAAAAATTCTAATTGAAAAGAAAGAAAATGCAAGATAAATAGAAGGGACTTAATTAATGGTAGATTTAAACACAAATATATCATTACATTAAATATGAAACAACTAAATCCTTCATTAAACATCAACATACTATTTACAAGAATAATATTTATCTATTTATTTTTTGAATGTTTAAGATTGAACCCATGGCCATGAACTCATGCATGCTAAGCCTGTACTGTCTGAGCTTCACCTTCATCCTACAGGCATGATATTAAAAATGTGAAGATGTAAAAAGAGAGAAAAATATATAAGCACTAACCAAATAGATGGGAGTTATATTAATTAATAACAGATAAGACAAACTTTAAGGTGAAAAGCATTTGTAGAAATAAAACATATGATTCCTAATGATAAAAGTGTTAATCTGCCATGAAAATGTGTTTACATGTGTCTTATACATGTGTCTTATAGGGATGAAGGGATATATTTCCCTTCTTCCTTCTGAAGGGTGACTAAAATACACTGACAAAACTTAAATAGGAAGAAAGGCATAAAAACAAGTATATTGATGTACAAAAGGGGAGAAATTATGTAACATGATTATCCATTAGTCCAGCATCCTTCAGTAACTTATATAATCTTTTTTCTATAGGAGAGGAGAAAATAGGGGGTGTAAACAGTTTTGAGGGATTGTGAATGATGGCTGAGAGAAATAAGACAGAGTTTAGCTTGTGTAAAGATTCTCTTTGGAATTTGAACCCAAGGGACAGATGTTATCTTGTAAGAAAAGTCAGCCCAGGTATGGTTACATTCTTCAGTCTTTTTTCTGACATAGATAAAGGGATTTCAGTTGGGGGTGGAGGGCAGTTTTGTTCCCTTCTGCAGTTTAGTCTTAATGTAGATAAAGGAATTACAGAGCAATCTCTTCCCTTTACATAAAAATGCTCAGAATATAAAATAACCCCTCCATACTTGGAAGGATATCATTCTAAGTTCCAACAGTATCTAACTATATATCATCAAAATATATAAAGCATAAATTGGTATAATACAGGAAAAACTGAGCAAATTTAAAATCATAGTAGAATATTTCATCTTCCCTCTCTCAGTAACAGAAAAAGCATATTTAAAACTGTGTGTGTGTGTGTGTGTGTGTGTGTTTAGCAAGGGTTTAGAAGATTTGAACAAGATTAGCAAACTTGACCTAATAGATATATATAGATCACTACACCCACTGACTGAAAAATTTTTAGGGCCAGATGACACATAACATACATTTAAAGATAAAAATGGCTTACATAGGCTTTTTCAGAGAAGGAAAAAAGAAGAAACATTACTTAATTTGTTTTCTGAGACCAGCATAATCTTAATATTTAAAACTGATAAGAAGTGGCTGGGTGTGGTGTCCCATCCTGTAATCCTAGCAGTCATCAAGGCTGAGGCCGGAGGATCACAAGTTCAAAGCCAGCCTCTGCTAATTAGTGAGGTCCTAAGCAATTTAGCAAGATCTGGTCTCAAAATAAAAAAGGGCTGGGAATGTGGCACAGTGGTAAAGCATCCTTACATTCAGTCCCTGATAAAAAATAAAATAAATAAAAATTGATAAGATAAGAAGAAGGAACTAAAATTAATAAAATTAATTCATACATGGATAATGTATAAATTTTATTTATCTTAATAAATAAGATTGTTCATATTTGTAGTGTACAATAATATATGTATATTAATGTAAAGGATTATATATGATGAGAAAATTGGGTTTATTTCATGATTTAAAGATTGAGTTAGTATAAGAAACCCAATCAAGCCTGGCATACACATGTAATCCTAGCAACTCAGGAGCCTGAGACAGGAGGATCTCAAGTTTGAGGACTTCCTTAGCAATTTAGGGAGACTTTGTCTCAAAATTGAAAAAAAAAAAGAGAAAAAGAAAAGAACTGGGGATGTAGTTTACTGGTAAAGCTCCCTTGGGTTCCATCCCTAGTACAGAAAGAAAAAAAGAAAAGAAAAGAGGAGAAGAGAAGAGAAAAGAAGGAAAAAAGGTTAAGAATGTAACTGAGTGGTAGACCAACTTGCCTAGCATGCATGACATCTTGGATTCAATCCCTGTGCCATGTACAAAAAAATGAACAAATAACCCACAATCACTTACCACTTTAACAAGATAAGGAAAACAAAATTGAATAATAATCTCAATAGATCCTAAAAAAGGTGTTTGATGAAGTTTTTTAAAATTCTTTTTTAGATGTTAATGGACCTTTATTTTATTCATTTATTCATATGCAGTGCTGAGAATTGAACCCAGTAGCTCACACATGCTAGGCAAGTGCTCTACCACTGAGCCACAACCCCAGCCCTATGGATTGATGATGTTTAACATCCATTTCTGATTATAATGCCATAAACTACAAGTAGAAGAAATATCTTTCCCACGTTAAAACATACGTAAAACCCTGTAGCAAACATAATTAAACATTATACATAAGGTTTTGAATGCTTTCCTTTTAAGTAAGGAAAGGAGATGAGAATATCACATCTTCTTATTGTATGGTACTTCACTGGATTTTCACATGGAAAAGAAAGTAAATGATACTTGTCTTACATTGTACATAAACATCTCAGTTGGATATTAGATTTCAGTGTGAGTCATAACAGCTTCCAGAAGATAATAAAGGAAAATAATTTTATAAACTCATGTTAACGAATGACTTCTTAAATAGGACTGAAAAAAATATTAATAGTAAACACATAGATTGGTAAAATTGACTACATTAAAATTAAGACCTTCTGTCCACTGTATGCAGTGGCACATGCCTGTAATGCAGCTGCTTGGGATGCTGAGGCAGGAGAATCTTGAGTTCAAAGCCAGCCTCAGCAACTTAGTGAGGCCCCAAGCAACTTAGTGAGACCCTGTCTCTGAACAAAAAATATTTTAACAAGTGCTTGGGTTGTGGTTCAGTGGTTAAGCACCCCTGGGTTCCCCCAGTACAAAAAAAATGTTGAGAATATTATGTTTTATGATCTGCAATTCTATTGCTAGATCAGTATTGGAGAAGTGATTGCAAATGTACACCAAGAGAAATGTATAAGCATGCCCATATCAGTATATGCATAATAGTAAAAAACTAGAGACAATTCCCATGTCTATCAACAGTTACATTTATATAATAAAATATTAAATGGAAAAGAAAATGAATTGAGCTCCAGGTATCTGCAAGAACATGGGTAGATATCACAAACACATTATGAGAAGCCAAACATTACACACATGCTAAGTGATTCTCATCCTCTAAAATTCAAAAACAGGCAAAATTTTCTAGTGGTTAGGCATGCCTTTTTTTTTTTTTTTTTTTTTTTAAAGAGAGAGGGAGGGAGAGAGAGAGAGAGAGAGAATTTTTTTTTTTTAATATTTATTTTTTAGTTTTCGGCGGACACAACATCTTTGTTTGTATGTGGTGCTGAGGATCGAACCCGGGCCGCACGCATGCCAGGCGAGCGCGCTACCGCTTGAGCCACATTCCCAGCCCCAGGCATGCCTTTTAAAGTGGTAAAACCTTAAGGAAATATAAGAAATTGATTACTTAAAATGTCAGGACCGTAGTTACCTTCAGTGAACACAGAGAGATTAATGATCACAAGACAACAGAAGCAGACCTTTGGGTTGCTAATAAATTGTATTTCATGGTTAGAACAGTGATTATACTTGTGTACTTTTCTGTGTGTTGTACTTAACAGTCACACACACACACACACAAAAGGTTTACACTCTAATTTGAAGATTGGGGTGGGAGAAGCAAGCTATTCCAGATTTTAAAAATTGGTTCTAGTATTTTAAAAGTTTTAAATGCTCATTAAACTAGTCAGGACGTTTTGGCTGCAAGTAACAGAAGTCCAACTCAAACTGGCATGAAATAGTTTCTATAGAACATCTAATAGAAACTCCAGTGATCCAGGGGCTCAATACCACTTGTCTATTCTTAGCCAATATATAATAAGTAAACACTTATTAAATGAAAATCAAAGCTCTTTTCTTCAACTCTATCTAGATACTGTTTCTCCTTATATGTTAGCTACCTTTCTTCTAGTGAACAATTCCTTATTGCAGACATAACAAAACTATAAATCATTCTTGACATTGCCCTTCAGTTTACAGTTATAGAAGAGGCTTTCCTTTGTGTTTATTGGCAGGAACTTCTCAGGGAGGGCTCCATCAGACTCTGCTTGAATTACATGTCTATGCCTGAACTGATCTTTGTGAGGGTTTGTAGTACAAGATGAATTACTTTGAACTTGATCTAGTATATATACCTGGAACTGGCGAGGGATAGATAGAGGCAGGGTGGCTGAGGCTTCACCAGAAGAGAATGATTCTCCAACATGATAGATCTGGCAAACAAACAGGATCAGCTGCATCATGAAATTATTTTCATTACAACTGTAGTTCTATAGTTGTGCATTTCAATTTAGGCCTTTCAAAAATACTGATGCAAATACCCATGTATATAATTTATAGTAGACAAATTATGGAACCATCCTAAGTGTTCAAAGTGGATGAATGTATAAAGGAAACATGGTGTATATACACAATGAAGTTTAATTTCTCCATAAAGAAAAATGAAAATATTTCATTTGCAGGGAAATTAATGGAACTTGAGAGCATGTTAAGTGAAATAAACTAAAAAAGTCATATGTTAAAAAACAAATTAAAAAGCCATATGTTTTCTCTCATATGAAGAAGCAAGGGAGGAAAAAGGAAGAGAGAGGTTGGGGGTGGGGGTCTCAGGAAAATCAAAGGAAGACCAGTAGAAGAAAGGGACCAAGGGGGTTGGAGGAGAGAAAAAGGGGAAATAATGACAAATGATATTGACCAAGTTGCATTGTTATATCATGTGCATGTAAGAAAATGTAACAACAAATCCCAATATTATGTACAATTATAATGCACCAATAAAAACTGGAAAACATTTAACTCACTTATAACTCACTTATTCTTTTCTTTTTAAAAAATTCTATTCATATAAATATTTTTTAAATTTTGTATTCTAATTTTTTATATATGACAGCAGAATGCATTACAATTCATATTACACATGTAGAGTACAATTTTTCATACCTCTGATTGTATACAAAGTATATTCACACCATTCCTGTCTTCATACATGTACTTAAAGTAATGATACCCATCTCATTCCACCATTGTTTTTACACTGCTTGCTGCCTCCCTTACCCTGCCTCCCCTTTGTCCTTTCTAGAGTTCATCTAATCTTCCCATGCTCCCCCTCCCAATCCCACTATGAAGCAGCCTCCTTATATCAGAAAAAAACATTTGGCATTTGTTTTTTTGGGATTGGCTAATTTCACTTAGCATTATATTCTTCAGCTCCATCCATTTACCTGCAAATACCATGATTTTATTCCCTTTTATTGCTGAGTAATATTCCATTGTATATATATACCACATTTTCTTTATCCATTCATCTACTGATGGGCATCTAGGTTGGTTCCACAGTTTAGCTATTGTGAATTGTGCTGCAATAAACATTGATGTGGCTGTGTCCCTGTAGTATGCTGTTTTTAGGTGCTTTGGGTATAGACCAAGGTGTGGGATAGCTGGGTCAAATGGTGGTTCCATTCCAAGTTTTCCAAGAAATCTCCATATGCTTTCCATATTGGCTGCACCAATTTGCAGTCCCACCAGCAATGTATGAGTGTGTCTTTTCCCCACATCCTTGGTAACACTTATTGTTGTTTGTATTCTTAATAGCTGCTTTTCTGATTGGAGAGAGATGAAATCTTAGAGAAGTTTTGATTTGCATTTCTCTAATAGCTAGAGATGTTAAACATTTTTTTCATATGTTTGTTGATTGATTGTATATCCTCTTCTGAGAAGTGTCTGTTCAGTTCCTTGGCCATTTATTGATGGGGTTATTTGGGTTTTTTGCAGGTTAGCTTTTTGAGTTCTTTATATACCCTAGAGATTAATGCTCTATCTGATGTGGGAGTGGTAAAATTTGCTCCCAAGCTGTAGGCTCGCTATTCACCTCGCTGATTGTTTCTTTTGCTGAGAAGAAGCTTTTAGCTTGAATCCATCCCATTTATTGATTCTTGATCTTAATTCTTGCTCTACAGGAGTCTTATTAAGGAAGTTGGGGCCTAATCCTATATGATGGAGATTTGGGCCTACTTTTTCTTCTATTAGACACAGCGTCTCTGGTTTAATTCCTAGGTCCTTGATCCACTTTGAGCTGAATTTTGTGCATGGTGAGAGACAGAGGTTTAATTTCATTTTGTTGCATATGGATTTTCAGTTTTCCCAGCACCATTTGTTGAAGAGGCTGTCTTTTCTCCAATGTATGTTTTTGGCACCTTTGTCTAATATAAGATAACTGTAATTTGGTAGGTTAGTCTCTGTGTCCTCTATTCTGTACCATTGTTCTACCAGTCTATTTTGGTGCCAATACCATGCTATTTTAGTTACTATTGCTCTGAGTATAGTTTAAGATCTGGTATAGTGATGCCACCTGCTTCACTCCTGCTAAGGATTGCTTTGGCTATTCTGGGTGTCTTATTTTTCCAGATGAATTTCATGACTGGTTTTTCTATTTCTATCAGGAATGGCATTGGGATTTTGACTGGAATTGCATCAAATCTGTATAGTGCTTTTGGTGGTATGGTCATTTTGACAATATTAATTCTGCCTATCCAAGAACAGGAGAGATCTTTCCATCTTCTAAGGTCTTCTTTGATTTCTTTCTTTAGCATATTATAGTTTTCATTGTAGAGGTCTTTCACCTCTTTTGTTAGGTTGATTCTCAGTATTTTATTTTATTTTTTTGATGCTATTGTAAATGGGGTAGTTTTCCTCATTTCCCTTTCAGAGGATTTGTCACTGTTATACAGAAATGCCTTTGATTTATGGGTGTTGATTTTGTATCCTGCTACTTTGTTGAATTCATTTACTAGTTCTAGAAGTTTTCTCGTGGAATTTTTTGGGTCTTCTAGGTATGGAATCATATTGTCAGCAAATAGTACTAATTTGAGTTCTTCTTTTCCTATCTGTATCCTTTTAATTTCTTTTGTCTAATTGCTCCAGCCAGTGTTTCAAGAACTATGTTAAATAGAAGTGGTGAACGAGGGCATCACTATCTTGTTCCAGTTTTTTTTTTTTTAATTTTTCTTCATTTAGAATCATGTTGGCCTGGGGCTTAGCATATATAGACTTTATGATGTTGAGATATATTCCTGTTATCCCTATTTTTTCTAGTTGTTTGAACATGAAGGGGTGCCGTATTTTGTCAAATGCTTTTTCTGCATCTATTGAGATGATCATATGGTTCTTATCTTTAAGTCTATCGGTGTGATGAATTACATTTATTGATTTCATTTGTTGAATCAACCTTGAATCCCTGGGGTGAACCCCACTTGATCGTGGTGCACAATCTTTTTGATGTTTTTGTATTCTATTTCACAGAAATTTATTGAGAATATTCATTTATACCAGTTATAAAGGATGAGCATAGATACTTTGGATGAGCACAATAGTAACTTCTCTCTTTTAATGATTATGCTTTTGGAAGCATGGCATGATGAAAGGTAACAATTAGGATTTAATGTACCTGGAACTAAATTCTGTCTGCTATTATCAACTGTGTCCTTGAATAGGTTAACTTCTGAGTGATTCAGTTTCCTCAGCTGTAAAATAAGAATATGACCTACATTGAAATGTTGTTTTGAGGATTAGGAATGACAACTACCATCCTTCTGCCATTTTGCTTCAGAATTTTATAAAATTATACAAGTAAAAAATTTTAAAATTAAAAAATAACAAATTTAACTTTTCCTTACATACCTTTTCCCACCTTGTCAATGATAACCACTAATATCAGTTTGGTGCATACTGAGAGATTAAGTATACAAACAAGGGATAGGACATATATGTCATATATTTGTATCAGAACTCTGATACAAAACCTCTGCAGCAACCAGCCTAGTAAAACAAATCACAAGCTCTGAAGCAATGGATCCAGAAGTGCCAGAGCTCAGTCAGTGAGTGTCAGTCAGCTTCCAACTCAGGACCAACCAGAGAAAGCCAAGTATGGTCCTGAAACCAATTACATGAGATGCCCCACTTCTGGTCAGCCCACCTCTAGCTTCCTGTGCCAAGAATTTTCAATCACAGCATACCTGAAGCTTGGCTCTTTTTCATGATAAAGCTTCACACCACTCCACTGCCTGTCTTTGAGTGTCTGCCAAACACAAGTAATGGTGTCTCATTCCCTTGTTATGGAAAGCCATGAATAACTAGCCTCTGATTATTCTCATTTGGATGGTCTTTGTTTATTTCCATGATTTCCTTCCAGCATTTTGATTATACATAGACAGATAGACATTCATATATACCTTTGAGAAATATGTACCATTTTTTGACTTTTTCACTTTTTTTTTTTTTTTTAGGTCTGGAAATTGAACTCAGGATCTTCTGAATGCTAGATAAGCACTCTCAATGAGCTAGACTTCCAGTCCCATTTTGTGGATTTTTAAAAACAAAATTAGGCATATGTACTGTTCTGTATCTTGCTGTTTTCTTTTTTTCCCCTTAAAAGTGTCCTGGAAATATATCCTTGTTTGTTTATTGTATTTGTTTCCACTGGAGGATTGTGGTAATATTTTTCCTGGCTTCTTTGACACAGTCAGCTCTGTGATGCTGTAAGGGTCCGGCGAACGTCGGAGGAAGAGACCACCAAGAGACCGACTCATGCAACAGCAAAAGGGGGTTTACTGAGGATCCAGCGCGCTGGGGCTCCGTGCTTACTCAAGAAGGGAGAGCGGCCCAGAGCCCCGAGCAGAGGTTAAGCAGTGCTTAAGTACACTTTTTGGGGAGGGTGGGGGCTTTGCATACATCAGAACAAATCATCATGAGGCGCGGGAAAATCGAACAACAACTCTCAAACTTGATTAGCACATTCATTGGCGGGAACAGGTCGGGCGGGGGTGATAGGTCAGTCCTAAAGCGGGGTGTACATTCAAACTGATTGGTTTAGGCCCTTAGGTGCCTACGTGCTGAACTGCACTGGGTCCAAGTTGTTAAACAACTAAGTGGTCAGGGGGGATTATCTAATGGGCAGTCCCGGGAATTGTCCTAACAGCTACAGGAATTTCAGGCTTTGAGTGTAGCTTAGAAACTTAACAATACCTGGTCCTTTACATTTTAACTCAGGCTTTGCAGCTTAGAGACTTTACCCTTTCAATGCTACTATCTATTCTAGTGCTTTACAGGATACTTGCTTTCCTATGTCTACCATGGGGCTTTTCTTTCTTCCTTTGTAACTGAGTCTCACTTCCCTTTCACTCCCATTCCCAGAACTTTTCTCCTATAACCCTCATTTTCCGAGTTGAAGTTGAATCTTCACGACCCTGGCTAGTTCCCTTCCTTCAGGGCTGCTAATAATGCCTCTTCTAGAGCTGTTTCTTGGGCTTGTAAAGGTGGAGCATGCCTGAGAGAGTTCAGAGGCTTAGTCTCCTGTTGATCTATGTCCTGTGTATTGTCTGTTCAGCTTCCTCATTACTGACGTGTAACAAAGTGCAAGTCTTACTCATGCTGGATTCGTTCACCTTGACTCAATTTTTCAATTGTATGTAACGAATTTCTTTTTCCAATGAATTGAACATGCCAATCTTAGAAACCAGTTTGTGAAGGAAATACAATAAAGATAAATGCTTCATTTATCTTTGCTTTTACCAAATAATTTGGGTGAAACTTGCAGTCACCCACTTAATATCCCTCCTAGTAAATATCAAAACAACTAGAATTATGACACCTGACAGTAGGGTTTTTTTGTTTGTTTGTTTGTTTTGTATATTTGTTTGCTTTTTGTGGTGCTGGGAATTGAACCAGGGCCTCATGCATGCTNTTCTTTTTTTTTTTTTTTTGACTGTACTAGGGATTGACCCCAGGGGTGTTCTACTAGTAAGCTACATTCCCAGTCCTTTAAATTTTTATTTATTTATTTATTTTTAAATTTTGAGACAGAATCTTCCTAAATTGCTGAGACTGGCCTCAAACTTGAGATCCTTCTGCCTCAGCCTCTCAAATCCCTGGGATCACAGGAATGCACCACTCTGCCCAGTGTGGTAATTTTTATAAATATAGTAAACATAGTCAGCCAGTCTCCTTATTTCCTGGATCAGCATTTCCTACATAGCTATTCAATTGCTGATTTATCACTTTTTGCTCATATTCAATTAAACACAACCTAACTTTTACAAATTAATTTCATCCTGACTTACACTTCATTACAGTTGTCCTAAATAATTTGAGCCACTCAAGAAAATTGAAGGAAAGTGAAAATATTGTTTTATGACCCAAGGGTACAAGGATGGGGAGGGGGGAGGGCTCTTTCCTATAGATTTATTAGAATCTCTCTTTATTACTACAAATAAAAGAAGAACAAAATTCAATGTTAAAATAGTTTAATTATCATATCTGGCATATACATAGCTAATGAAAGACAAATTTCTCTGAAGGAAAGTAATGTGAAATTCCCAAATAGAAAAATAATGGACTTTGTTCTCACTCTTTTTTTTCACTGGTTAGTTTTGCTAATTACTTGGGCCTTTTGGCAGGAATTTTAAAATGAAATTTTATCAGTATAGTCACCTTTTGCCTTATGTGAAAAATGAGTCACTGACATGATAAATCGCTCTTTGCCTCACTCCTTTGGTTGCCATCGTTAAATAAAAATTATAGGAGCCCATTGCTTCAGACTAAGCGCCTGCACCAGGACCCAACACACCAGACTAAAAATCAAAGTGGAGGTCATTCATAGCAAAGTTCCACCAAGCTAAAACTAAGTTGTTTATCTGACCTTAATTAAGGATTAGAGAGAGAGAACCCACAAGTCAGTTGGTATGATAATGAAGTTCCCTTTTTCTTAATGATGGTAAAAAATAAAAACAAAGCCCTTAAACCCTGATATTAACTACTGAGTTATTTTCCTGTCTCCCAGTCCTCAATTTACCAGAAAAGTGACTTTGAAATTATCAGTATGAGTTTTTGTTTTTTGTTTCTGCTTTCTTCTGCTTTACCCAGCTTTTTAAATCAATCTCCTTTACTTGGTTCATTTGAGTAGTCATTCTGTTTTATGTAGTGAAGTGTCATCAGATCCTAAAATAAAAGATCAAGCCAATTAAGATCGTTAAACCAAAGTTTTGGAATTTTTTTCCTTTGACAAAGTGAAACAAAGGAGTATAGAAATTGAAAACTCTTGCCACCACACGTGCTTCAAATGATACCACATTGGCAATTTTTGGTAGCCAGGATAAGTATGAACTTTTTGCTTTTACCACCAAATTCCATTTCTAATTAACACCAAAGTTTATCCTCTTGTGGCGAATATAGAGAAATTCGTGTGTAAACATGTGTTACTGTTGATTGAATTTTCTAACAAGGGTTCACTTGATGCTTTGACTATAAGCCCTTGTCACTTTGAAACTTACATGTTTTTTTCTCTTTTGGCCAACCTTCTTCTCCCTGACCTTCTCCTCCCTGATCTTCATTTCCCTGACCTTCCCTTTCCAGATCTCTTCTCTTCCCTAATCTCATTTTCTCTGAATCACCTTTTTAAAAATCCCTTGTTCCTGCTGATGGGCAGAATCACAGCCTTTGGGACAGGAGTCCCCTGTGTTTCTCCTTTGCTAGCAAAGTAATAAACCATCTTTTTCCTTTTTCTCAAAACCGTGTCCTCGTTATTGAATTGGTATCAGGAACAAGGACGAAACTTTCGGCAACAAATTCAGGGGCATTTTACGATTGAGCACTTTTTATTTTTTATTTTGAGACAAGGTCTCTAAATTGTCCATGCTGCCCTGAAACTTAACAATATTTCTGTCTCAGCATTTGTATTAGCTGGGATTACAGGTGTGTACCACCTTGCCTGGTTTGGTCAGTTTTTATAAGTTTTTGTTGTTGATTTTTGTTACTAGAGATTGAATCCAGGGGTGCTTTGCCACTGAACTCCATCCCAGCCTTTTTTTTAATTTTTAAAATTTATATATGACAGTGGAATGCATTACAATTCTTATTACACATATAGAGCACAATTTTTTATATCTCTGGTTGTATACAAAGTATATTCACACCAATTCGTGTCTTCATACATGTACTTTGGATAATAATGACCATCACATTCCACCATCATTTCTAACCCCATACCTCCTCCCTTCCCCTCCCACCCTTCAGCCCTATCTAGAGTTCCTCTTCCTTACATGCTCCCCCTCCCTACCCCACTATGAATCAGTCTCCTTATATCAGAGGAAACATTCGGCATTTGGTTTTTTATCCCAGCCCTTTTTTACTTTTTATTTTGAGACAGAATCTTACTAAATTACTGAGGGTCTTGCTAAATTGTTGTTGCTGAAGCTGGCCTCAAATTTGCAATTCTTCTCCCTAAGACTCTTGAGTCACTGAGATTACAGGTTATGCCATCACGCATGGCTTGGTTTTAGTTTTTCAGTTTTTAGGGCCTAGTGGATTACTCCCCTAACTATTTTTATTAATGTTGCTGAAAGCTTGGTTCTTTTCCCCAATGCCAATCCAATAATGTGGACACTATTTGGAAAAACGTAAAAAGAAGTTTTATTGCTTTGCTAGCAAAGGAGAAACACAGGAGATTCCTATCACAGTCCATCAGGAGGATCAGGGGGCTTTTAAAGAGGTGAAACAGGATTAGCTTTCTTCCCCAAACTGGGCAGTTATCCATATTTGGACACACACCCACTATAGGAATAAAGTAATTCAGGCTTTGGGGATGGCACTAAAAGATCTCAGAAATGACTATATTCCCAAGAGGGGGAAAGAGTATAAAGGGGAGGAAGAAGAAGAGAAAGAGAAATAAACATGGTCCTTTGAAAAATAAATTGCAGTGGCACACTCCTGAAATCCCAGCAACTTGGGAGGCTAAGGCAGGAAGATTGCAAATTCAAAGCCAGCCTTAGCAATTTAACAAGGCCCTATGCAATTTAGCAGGACTCTGTCTCTAAATAAAATATAAAAAGGGCTGGGGATGTGGCTCAGTGATTAAATGCCATTGAGTTTATGTATGTATGTATAAATAAATAAATAAACAACAGTGGCAAAGCAGCAAGGACCATATTCAAAAAATAAAGTGGACCACTGTTACATTAGCACATAATAT
The DNA here is from genome assembly GCF_001458135.2 of Marmota marmota marmota. Taxonomy (NCBI): domain Eukaryota; kingdom Metazoa; phylum Chordata; class Mammalia; order Rodentia; family Sciuridae; genus Marmota; species Marmota marmota. The sequence continues at coordinate 84,149,990 of NW_026000026.1, forward strand.
ATGTCATTTCTCAGGGTAGATACCATGAAGAGTGAAAAAAGGGGAAAGTCTACCTGAATTAAGATTCTTTAATTTATTTTTTAACCTCCAATTTGTTCCCATGAAAGTATGTTTTTGTTGTTGTTGTTGTTATTGCTTTTTAGTTGTCAATGTGAAGCCAGATTTAAAGTTAGGTAGTCAGTGTAGTTAGATAAATCGGGTCTAATGCCGAGTGAAATCTAAAATGGAGGCCATGCTGGCAATGATTCCGGGAAACGCAGGACAACTCAAGGAATGTTAATGAAGTCCCGAAAAGGCCCCTGGCCAAAGTCCACCTCAAAGAAATGTTAATGAACAGCCCCCAGCAAAAAGGTGCTGACTCAAGTCCTTCCTGACCAGATTACTTCTTTGGCCCACCTGTGTCCCACCCCTCGGTCCTTCCCACCTACATTCCATCACTGAAAGAACTATAAAAAGGGGAGACAACATCCCTTCCACGGATTCCACCTCTTGGGTCCCCTTCTTCCTCCGGGAGAAGTCTTTTCTGCTGTCCTTTAATAAACTTCTAATTTCTACTCTGACCTTGCCTCGGCATGCTTCTTTGGTGTTATTCTTCAACATTGGGGAAGCAAGGACTCATCACCCGTCAACAGCGGTAACATATGGACCTTTAATTTTGTTTATTTATAGGCAATGCTAGAATCAAACCCAGTGCATTACACATGTTAGGCAACAGCTCTACCACTGAGCTAAAACCTCAGCCCTCCATGAAACATTTTTTTGAGGGAATTCTACAAAGAAGCAATGGAGACATCCACTAAGGTTAACAATGTTTCTTCAAATGATGTGATAACAGGGGCTTTTATGTTTTATAAATTTTCTATTTGTTTTGCAGAGAATATTTTTAATTTGTTGAAGAGGGAAAAAAGCTATTTTTTAAAAATAGTAAACAATTTCTTATAGTGTCTTTTCACATAGAGTGCTTAATGAATGTTTGTTAAATGAATGAGTATATTCTTCTTCCTTTTTTCTAGTATCTTTAAAAATATTAAGGACATTCGTTTCAGATCAAAATAACTTTCCAAATTTTCCTTTAGGGGAGATATTCTATTAACTTTATTTTCAACATTTGAAAACTCCTGATGAGAAAGGAAAGAACTTGATAAATTCCATGAATGTTATATTGTACTCAAAGGATAAAGAAAATTAATTTGTCCCCTTCTCATTTTTAGAACATTCTAAAAATCATATTTGTGGTAAGCAAATAAGCATAATTTGACTATTATCATCTAACTTGTACTTAATAGCAATTTCAAGACTTTCAACCTCTGGTAATGGAATAGATTACAGAAGAAAATGCAAAAAATATTTATCTAAGCTATAGAATGTAAACCTAAATAAATGTGATTAGTATTGATAGACCCAACCTGATCTTTTCTTAAAATTGGGCATCTCGCCACAAAACCATGAAAAGATAATTTCGGCTTTACTATAAATTACTGCAAATTCTGAACCTGCTTGGAATGCCTGCCCGTGCCTTGAACTCACCCATGCCTGGCTCTCTGACCAGACAGCAGCCCCTCTGAAACTTAGTGACACCTCATAAATATTGGCCTTCCCTGGCCAGACAACGACCCTCTCTGAGGCTCTAATGGTCCTCATAAATTCTGATGTTGGGGCCAGCAAAAAATGTAAACTACCATTAGTGTGATGCTTGTCAGAGTTCTGTTATCTGTAACCCCCCTTTGTGTAACTTTCTGGGCTATAAAGCTGGGCTTCAGGAAAGCTGGGGTGCTATCTTGTTCCCGCCGTTTTGGGAGGGAGAGGCAGCCCGGCCGGTCGAAATAATAAGCTTGCTTTAATTTGATTTTAATTGGAGTCAGTGGTCTTTTCTTGCGTCCTGGTCTAACAGTATAAACCTTAGGTTCCTGGAACAATTTAATCTTGATATAGGGATAGAAGATTTTAAAATATGTCTGTAAATTTAGCTTAGTTGGCTGGACTGGAAAGGCTAATGAAGCTGGTGTTCCAATCTTACATAGCCAACTTGCTTTAGCCAGTGATCGTGTTGCTGAACTGGTCAGGTTTTCCGCTCTTAAAAGGAAAACAGATAATAGGAACTCAGCATCATCGTAAGAAAACAACTCAAGATACTATATTTAATATGAGTTTAAGGGGAATATTTTTTTCTTTTTAAGTATTTATTTTTTTAGGTGTAGATGGACACAACACAATGCCTTTATTTTTATGTGGTGCTGAGGATAGAACCTAGGCCCTGACTGTGCTAGGCGAGCGCTCTACAGCTGAGCCACAATCCCAGTCCCAAGGGGAAATGTTTTGATGTCAGTATTAGGAGCAGAGTTGAAGGATGGTGGTAATTGTTTGTGGAATTGCAGAGAAGTGAATATGTGGCACAAATTCCATAAATCAATCAATTTATTGGGAAAATAGAACTGAATTTAAGCTTTTAGCATCATGAGAAAATTGAATGTGAATAAATGAATGTTTTTTTAGCAAGTATTTTAATTATACTGAATAAATACATCACTGAGACATTTAGAGACTACCAAAGAGACAAAACACTGCAAATTAAATAATAAGGTATAGCATATGCCTTTTATAAGACTTTCAAGTCCTTTTTGTATTATATCTTGCTCTGATAACAACTACAGTAAGTTGGGACCAGCATCTTGTACAGTCACTTTCTGCAGACCTTTTCTAATGTCATGGTGGAAGCTAGCAGAACTGCACAAACTCATGCATCTTCAATCAGGAAGCACAGGGAGTTCTTTTCAGTAGATCATCTATAATCAATGGGGGACAGGAGCTCATAAATAAATATTTTCTCCTTTTAACTCCCAGATATATTTTCTTTCATAAGGCTCATTTTAAGATCTTGGTAGGCATCAGTTACTTATAGTGGTAGCCATAAGACATCTTTAAACTCGTTCTCTTGCCCTTTCTTTCCCAGTCCCTTGGGCTCTCCATCATACTTCTTGAGAATCACTGCTCAAATAAACTACCAATATACAATCCTATGTCTTAGCTTTTCTTTTAAGAGACATGATGTTAGAGAAAGGCAGGGAAAGATCAATGTGATAACAAAGCCATAGTCAAAGAACCATATTGCAAAGAGAAATGAAGAGATGAATGTGAGGGGCTGGGGATGTGGCTCAAGCGATAGCCTGCTTGCCTGGCATGCATGCGGCCCAGGTTCGATCCTCAGCACCACGTACAAACAAGGATGTTGTGTCCGCCAAAAACTAAAAAATAAATATTAAAAAAAAATTTTAAAAAAAGAGATGAATGTGAGAGAGACTCTAAAACTAAATTTATAAAATTTAATAATTAAACAATGCAGAAATACAATAGTCATATTGGAGAGCCAGATGAGAAGTTCTGTTCTAGATAAGGCCATAACTTCATGGTAAGTTTGGCATTTAGGAAAAAAAATACAGGAATCAAGTGAGAGTTGAAATATGACAGTGAATGAGTCCAGGGTATGAATAAGGGCAGGTGAGTGGGGAGAACATGTAATTCAATTCCACCATCAAGTCAAGACTAGACTAAAGAGGCTCAAGACATAAATAGATGTTAGATATAGTAGAGACAGAAACAGTGTATAGATGGGTCACTATACAAATTAATGTAGAGAAACATTAATTACCAACAAGCAATGTACTTGCTATGAGCAAACAGAAGGAGAAAAATTGGAAACTTGTAGATTCTAAGTATATAAATTTTTTTCCAGATCTAAAAATCTGGGAGAAACCTAGTGGAAAGAAGATTCATATAAAAAATTTCAAGTTTGTCCTATTTTTAAATAAATTTTATTGAAATTAATAACTGACTACATAGAAATCTGATAATATCTTACTTTTACAGTTTTATACATTTTAAATACTTGAGACCATTCTTTAAAAAAAAAAAGGAATACACATTAGTACTTTCTTCTCTAAGATGTGGGTCCACAGAATGGCATTATTGAAAAGTACCTCTCTTCCAGAAAATATTGGAAGAATTTTACTTGAATAAATATTGCATAACTCAGTGCCTACTTTTACATACCCATATTTGTGGTAAGCTAATCCTAGTTTCCAAAAAAAGGTTTTTGTACTGTTGAAAAGCATTTCTGAAATACTGCCAACTCCATCTTGTGATTGAAGTTGTGTGGTATAAAATAGGTTGTTAGAAGGGGTGAGATGCCAAACAGGTATTTAGAGAAAGAGTTTAATTTTGAATTTTTGTATTGAATAAGTCATTGTTTAGGTAATCTGTTTTTGCAAAAATATTTTCAAAACCCAATCTGATCATTTTCTACTTTTCCATTGAATATTTTCTTTTTGGTACTTTTTAACCATTTGCTTTAAATATAAATCACAGTCTCATAGTGTGCTTAGATTTTAGCAAACATCATCCCTTCAGGGTATGTTTGTTATCTGTTTGATTTGCAAGATGTGGTTTGTAAGGGTTCACTCATTCTCTGTCAGCAACTAGTCACTGTCTCAAATATCACTCGTATAGTAACGGTTTAATCCAGTTTATCTAATTACTTATTATAAGCCTGTTTATCTACTTAATATAACTGTGACAATCAAATTATAATTCATTGCAGGAGGTTTTTTTCTTGTTTCACATTCTCATGACCATCATACTATCTGGTTTCACTTGATGTTAAGTTATTGCTGAGCTCTTTCTTTTTTAACTTTTACTCTTTCAATTTTCTTTTTTTTTTAAGAATTTTTTTAAGAGAGAGAGAGAGAGAGAGAGAGAGAGAATTTTTTTAATATTTATTTTTTAGTTATCGGCGGACACAACATCTTTGTTTGTATGTGGTGCTGAGGATCAAACCCAGGCTGCACGCATGCCAGGCGAGCGTGCTACCGATTGAGCCACATCCCCAGCCCTCTTTCAATTTTCTTACTCAACTATGGACCAACAAATATTCCACCTATTATTTTAATGTTCATTTTGGTGTGAAAATTTGTTTTTTAATAATTAATAATGCATGTCAATTCTACAAAATAATGGATTTCATAGTGATAATTTTATACATGCATATAACATACTTTGATCATAACCATCCTCCCTCATGCCCTCTGTCCCCCGAGTACCTTCCCCTTCCCTAATATTCCCCCTTTTTACTTTCATGTAGCTTCCATTTTTTTTTTCTTTCTAGATTCTACATCTGAGAGTAAACATGTAATATCTGCCTTTTTGAGTTTTATTTTGCTTGATGATCTCTAATTCCTTCTATTTTCCTGCAAATGTCTTGATTTCATTCTTTTTAAATTTAAATATGGAATGCTTCACAAATTTGCATGTTATTCTTACACAGGAACCTGTTCATTTTGTGTGTGTGTGTGTGTGTGTGTGTGTGTGAGTCCAATTTAGTATATGTGCTGCTGAAGCAAACAAAATTTCATTCTTCTTTATGGCTAAAGAATACTCTGTTATGTATATATATATATGTGTCACATTTTTATTACACATTCATTGATTGACAGGCATCCAGGGTGATCTCATAACTTGGCTATTGTGAATGCCACTGCAATATGGATATCAATCTACAGTGTGCTAACTTTGATTCCTTTGGATATATACCCAGGAGTGATATAACTAGATTGCCTGGCAGATCTGTTTTTAGTTTTTAAAGAAACTTCCATACTGTTTTTTATAGTGTCTGTCCTAATTTACAATACTACTAGTAATATGTAAGGTTTCCTTTTGCCCTTTAACCTTTGGGTATTTTTGTTGTTGTTGTCTGGTTGTCTGATAATAGCCATTCTGACTTGGGTGAGATGGAATCTTAATATAGGTTTTTTTTTTTTTTTCCCCTGGTGGTGGTGCTGGGGATTGAACTTAGGGTTTTGTGTGTGCTAGGCAAGCACTCTACCAACTGAATAATATTCCCATCCCTCTCAATATAATTTGATTTCCATTTTCCTGATGGCTAAAGATGTTGATCATTTTTTCACATTTTTATTGGCCATTCATATTTCTTTTGAGAAGTATTTGTTTACATTCTTTTAAACATTAATTAATTGGTTGACTTTTTAAAATTTTTATTTTATTTTTTATATTTTTTGAGACAGGGTCTTGAATAGTTGTTCAGGGCCTTGCTAAATTTCTGAGGCTGGCTTTGAACTTGTGATTCTCCTGCCTTAGCCCCCTGAGTTGCTGGATGAGCAACTTAAAAAGGCGTGCATCATAATACCACTCTCCTTGATCCTTTTTAAGTTGATATTTTTTGGGGGTGGCACCTGGAATTGAAAACAAGGGGCACTTTGCCACTGAGCTACATCCTCAGCCCTTTTTATTTTTAATTTGAGACAGGGTCTTACTAATTTGCTGAGGCTGGCCTCAAATTTGTGATCCTCCTGCCTCAGCCTGCCAAGTTGCTGGGATTTTTTGTATGTACCATCAGGCCTAGTTTAAGTTGATTTTTGGCAAGATGAGAGATAGGGATCTATTTTCAATCTTCTACATGTGGAAGTTCAACTTTTCCAGCATCATTTGCTGAAGAGGCTCTCTTTCCTCCAATATGTTTCTGGCTCCTTTGTTGAGAATGAGATGGCTATAGATGTATGGGTTTATTCCTGGGTCATCTATTATATTCCATTAGTCTGTGTATTTATTTTTATGCCAATACCATGCTGTTTTTGTTACTCTGGTTCTGTAGTATATTATAAAGTCACATATTGTGATGCTTCTGGCCCTGTTGTTTTTGCTCAGAATTGCTTTGGCTTTTATGCTTCCATAGGAATTTTGAAATTGTTTTTTCAAGTTCTGTAAAGAATGTCATTGACATTTGTGTGGGGATTTCACTGAATCTATAGATTGCTTTCAGTAGTATGGTCATTTTATTTAATATTAATTCCTAATCCATGAATATAGAATGTCTTTCCATATTCTAGTGTCTTCTTCAATTTCTTTCTCTAGTATTGTATAATTTTCATTGTATAGTTCTTTTACTTCTATGGTTAGGTTTATTTCTAGGTTTCATTTGTTAGTTTACTTTGTTTTGTTTGAGGCTATTGTGAATGGGATTTTCCTGATTTCTTTTTCAACAAGTTCAAGCTCATTATTAGTGTACAGGAAAGCCACCAATTTTTTTTTTTTTTTTTTTTTCTGTACCAGGAATTGAACCCATGGGGTGCTTAACCCCTGAGCCACATCCCCAGCCCTTTTTATGTTTTATTTAGAGACAGGGTCTCATTAAGTTGCTTTGGGTCT
>NW_026000026.1:84160836-84164076 GCF_001458135.2 Marmota marmota marmota
TTTTTTTTTTTTTTTTTTTTTTTTTTTTTTTTTTTTTTTTTTTTTTTTTTTTTTTTTTTTGTACCAGGAATTGAACCCAAGGGTGCTTAACCACTGAATCACATCTTCAGCCCTTTTTTGTTGTTGTTGTTTTGGTTTTTTTTTTTTTTTTTTTTTTTGAGACAAGGTCTCATTAAGTTGTTTAGAAACTACAAATTTTTGTATGCTGATTTTGTATTCTGCTACTGTGCTGAATTTATTTATCAGTCTAAAAGATTTTTGGTGAATTTGAGGTTCTTCTAGGTATAAAATCATATCATCTATACACAAAAATAATTTGACTTCCTCCTTTCCTATTTGTATCCCTTTTATTTTTTTCTCTTGCCTGAATGCTATAGCTAAAACTTTAAGTACTATATTGAATAAGAGAGGTAAGAGTGGCTCACTCTCTCTAAAATCTGGAGTTGGCCCACTCCAGATTTTAGAGAAAATGCTTTCATTTTTTTTCTCATTCAGTATGTTGGCAGTATGTTTGTAATATATAATGTTTACTATGTTGAGGTATGATCCTTCCACACCTAGTTTATTTAGGGTTTTTGTCATGAAGTGATATTGGAGTTTACCAAAGACTTTTTCGGCATCTTTTGAAATTATCCTGTGATTTTTATTCTTTATTTATTTATGTGCTGTATTACATTTATTGATTTGCATATATTGAACCAGACTTGCATGCCTGAAATGAGCCAACTTGATCATGTTGTATGTTCTTTTTACTGTAATTTTATTTGCAGGCATTTTATTGAGGATTTATTTATTAATTTGTTTTTAATTTTTGCAGTGCTTAAAATTGAACCCAGGGCTATACTATACCACTGAGCTACATTTCCAACTTTATTGAGGATTTTTTTTGCATCTATCTTCATCAAGGATATTGATCTACAATTTTCCTCCTTTCTTTCCTTCCTCTTTCCTTCAGTTCTTCCTTTCTATCTTTTTTCTTTTTATTATGTTGTTGTTAGGTTTCAGTAGCAGGATAATACTGGCTTCTTAATATGAGTTTGGAAGGGTTAATTCCCTCTGTATTATATGGAATTGTTTGAAGAGTATTGGTATAAGTTCTTTAACAGTATGGTAAAATTCAGCTGTAAATCTATCCAGTCCTGAGCTTTTCTTGGTTGAGAGACTTTTATTACTGCTTTGCTCATTGTTTGTTATTAATATGTTCAGGCATTCTATATACTCTTGGTTCAATTTTTGTTAGGTCATATGTACACAGAAAATTTTACATTTCTTCTAGATTTTTCAATTAATTGGCATATAGTTTTTCAAAATATTCCCTAATTATTTGGATTTTGGTGGTATCTGTTGTAATATCCCCTTTTTTGTCTCTAAATTTATGTATTTGGATCTTTTCTATCTGTTGATTAGTTTGGCTAAGGGTTTGTCAATTTTATTTGTCTTCTCAAAGAATCAACTATTGACCTTTTAGTATCTATTTCATGTATTTCTGCTCTGATTTTTATTATTTCTTTTCTTCTATTGATTTGGGGTCTGGTTTGTTCCTGTTTTTCTAAGGCCTTGAGGTATATCATTAGGTTTTTTTCCTTATATCTCTCTATTTTTTTTTAAATATAGGCACTTAAACCTATAAACTCCCCTTTTATAATGTCTGGAAGATTTATCTACTGGTGACAATGGGTACTGAAGTTACTCACTAGAACTGTATTGGGACTTATCTCTCCCTTTAAGTTCTGTAGTATTTGTTTTATAAAATTAGGTGCTTTGACATTCAATGCATATATATTTTTTCTATCATTTTATCTTCTTGATTGATTATTCCCTTTATTCATATGTAGTGACCTTCTTTGTCTCTTCTGACCAATTTTAACTTGAAGTCAACTTTGATGAATATGAGTATAGCTTCTCCTGTTTGCTTTCAAATTCCATTTGATCAGAATATTATTCTCCCTCCTTTCAGTTTTAGTCTGTGTATGTGTTTGAAAGTGAAGTGAGTTTCCTGCAATCAGTAAACAGCTGGGTCTTTTTAAAATTTTTATATAATTATTATTTACTAAGGATTGAATTCAGGGATGAGTCACATCCCCAGCCTTTTTTATTTTGAGACAATGTCTTACTAAGTCATTTAGGCCTTGTTAATTTGCTTAGACTGCCTTTGAACTTGAGATACTCCTTCCTCAGCCTCTCAAATCACTAAGGTTATAGTGTGTGCCAATGCGCCTGGTCTTGTTTTTAAATGTAATCAGCTATCTGCATTTTAACTGGAGAATTAAGAATATTTACATTTGGGGTTATTATTGAAAGGTATTTATTTGCTCCTGTCATTTTGTTGTTTTTCTTTTGGTTGTTTTGATTATTCTGTTGCTTCCTTTCATTCATCTTAGAGGTTTGATATTTTTCTGTATTAATATATTTGATTCTTTGCTAATTTGCATTTGCTTATCTGTTCTTATAGATTTATTCTTTTCTGTGCTCTTGACATCATGTTTATCTTTCTTCCTTTTCTGGGTGTAGAATGTCTTCAACTATCTTCTATAAGGCCAGTTTAAGTGTCATGAATTCTACTTGTTTAAACTTATCATAGAAGGTCTTTATTTCTTCTTCAATTCTGAAGAGTATTTTGTTGGGTATAGTAATCTAGGTTGGCAACTATTTTCTTTTAGGACTTGAAATACATCAATCCATATTCTCCGTTTTATCCTTTTGATGAGTTCTATGGACTTAGTTATCTACGGTTATGAACTTTTGGAGGAGTCATGCTGCCTTATTTTTTCATGTTCAGAGTTTCTTCTAAGAAAGCTGCTGTGACTCTGGTGGGTTTGCATTTAAGTGTGACTTGGTACTCTTGCAGCTCCCCACCCTCCATATTGGGGATTGAATCCAGGGGCACTTTGCCACTGAACTAAATCTCCCACCGTTTTTTATTTTTTAAATTTAAAATTTTTTTTTTTTTTTTTTTGTGGGTTATGAACTCCCATTTTTAGCCCATATACAGATTGCAGAATCACATCAATTACACATCCATTGATTTACATATTGCCATACTAGTGTCTGTTGTATTCTGCTACCTTTCCTATCCTCTACTATCCCCCCTCCCCTCCCCTCCCCCCCCCTCTTCTCTCTCTACCCCCTCTACTGACCTTCATTTCTCCCCCTTGTATTATTTTTCCCTTTCCCCTCATTTCCTCTTGTATGTTCTTTTGTATAACCCTGAGGGTCTCCTTCCATTTCCATGCAATTTCC
>NW_026000026.1:84167037-84176013 GCF_001458135.2 Marmota marmota marmota
GCTATTTCATGAAGGCTTGGCGAGAGACCTCTTCCTAGAGTCCCTGCACCGCTCCTGCTGTGCTGCGCCTCGGAGGCTATCTGCCCTGACGCGGGGGCCGCGTGCAGGCAGCTGACAGTCGCCGAGTGGCGTGGGCAGCGGCTGGCGGGTCTGGACCTCTGCGCTGCGTGGCGGAGATTCACTCGTCTAGCGCAGACTGTCACCTCCAAAAATCCTTCCAATTCCCGGCCGGTCTCTCTTTAGTGGAATTTTGCTAGGAGTTTCTCAGCAGGTCGAATCTAAGCGTATCCATGCGTCTCTCTGACCCCGTTGTTGAGGAGGTACTGAAAGCGCTGCCTCCCCTCTCGCCGCCATGTTGGATCCTCCTTTAAAAAATTTTAATGAGATAGGGTCCTGCTAAGCTGCTGAGGATCTTGCTGAGTTGCTCAAACTGGCCTAGAATTTGTGATCCTCCTTTCTCAGTCTCTGGAGTTGCTGGTATTACAGGAATACACCATTTGCCCAGTTTTTAATATTTTTATTATTCTTTCTTTGAATAATAAAATTATAATATAATAATTAAGAATATTTTAATATTCTTTCTTTGTTCTGTACTAGTGGCAGTTTAGTGTGTTACAGAGAGTTTCTTTACTAGTCATGTCTATTTGGGGTTCTAAATACTTTTAGTACTTAGATGTCCACATCATTCCAAAGATTTGGGAAATTTTCTACTATTATTCACTGAGTAGATTTTGTATGCTTTAGCCTTTTCCTCTGCTCCTTCTTCTACACCTATGATTAACATGATTGTTCTCTTCTTAATCACTCCCTTTGTTCTTGTTTGTGTTTTTCATTCATTCTTTTTTTTTTATTACTGTCAGAATGTGCTACTTCATACATCTTGTCTTCAAGCACTGGTAATTTTTCTTCTTCATGGATAGTATATTGGTGAGGCATTCAAATGAGTTGTTTACTTGACTTGTTGAGTTTTTTATTTATAAGGTTTGGTTTTTTCAGAATCTCTTTTCATTGACCTTTCTTTTTTCTTTCTGCAGTACCGTACCCAATGGTGCTTTTACCACTGATCTATATTCCCAGCCCTTTTTAATTTTTTGTCTTATGACAAGGTCTTGTGAAATTGTTGAGGCTGGCCTCAAACTTGCCATCCTCCTGACTCAGCCTCCCAAGTCACTGGGATTATAGGTGTGCATCACTGTTCTCAGTTTATTGACTTGTTCTTTAATATTCTGCATTTTCTTCCTTAACTTATTCAGCTGTTTATTTGTGTCTTCTTGAATTCATTGATCACCTTGACAATCAATTTTTTCAATTCCTTTTCCAGCATTTTATCCCTTTGATGAGTTCAGTGGATTCAGTTACATGAGAGTTATGAACTTTTGGAGGAGTCATGCTGCCTTATTTTTTCATGTTTCTTGTGCTTCTTTGTTGGGATTTGTGCATCTGTAGCAATGGATGTCTTTTCCGCTATTATGTGAGGGTCTTCTTAGTGAGTGGGCTTCTTTTGCTAATGTTCCCTGAAATATTGGTTTGTTGTGTAGAGTTGAGTTTAATTCTAAGTGGACTATATGCTACAGTTCTCCTGTGGCTTCTTGAATTATGCTTAGTGGATTTTGACTCTCTGTTACCTGTGTCAGAACCTGAGGGACTTGTTTCCTCTGTAGGACTTGCATAAGTGGAGTCTTTTTGCTTGTTCAGGTAGGCATGACAGTGGAGTATATTATGTATACTCTCTGTGCTTATTCTCACAGTCTATAGTTTTGTTAGCATTGTGCTGTCAGATAACTTGGGAGCAACCTATGCTAGGGCTCTTTGGGGACACCGTTTTGTATTTTTCTGTTGTTGCTGAGAGGGGTGATTGTCTGGTAGTGGATCTTTGAACCCCATTTGTACCTAATTGGGTTGAGCCATCAGCTGGGAGCCTTTTTCCTTCTCTATTCTTTAAGCTAAGGTATCCATCAAAGTTTTAGCAGAACTAGATCTTGTATGGAGTAAGGTACAGTTTTTCTCAAGTGGTTTGGAGATGGAGCTCAACATCAAAGCACCACCAAAAATTGCTGGGTTCAATTTCTAGCACCACTTTGAAAGGAGTCAATAGGCTACCAGTGATGGTAACAACTTCTAAACAAACCAGATATTGATGTATTATGAAAACCTACTTAAGAATGTATACAACATTATTGACTATAGAGATGAGAGAAGCAATAGTAACACAGAATAGACTGAAAAGTTAAATATTGCATTAAAAATTAAAATTAAAATTCCAGTAAAATTGAAAAAGGTAGAAGGGCAGAAAGTCAGAAGAAGAAATGAAGAGATAAAGAAATAAAAGGAAATAAGAATGAGATAGTTGAAAAGAGAAAACCCAATTAAAGAATTGAAAAAAAAAAATAGATAAAATTATGGAAAAAATAATGGAAACAAAACAACTAGAACAAAAACAAAAACAAATGCAACAAAACAAAACAAAACAAAAACCCCAACAAAACCCCAAAAGTATTCTGTCTTGCTAAGATTTTTTAAATGGAAACATTTCTTTCCAGGACCTCTAATTTTACTTTTGAAATTCACCAGGTATTGGGAGTAGGGGGCAGTTTAGTCAGCCATAGCTGCAGTTGGTGTGTTCACTCTCAGCTCCAGGCCAAACGAGGTAGACCAGTCAGGGTAGTTTGTAGGCTGAATTCTGCCCTTCTTGCCCACCCATGTGGGCTGAAGCAAAAATGTCCACAGCAGGTGCAACCATTCTTGTACATGGGGGCAGGGCACAGCAAGAGTAGGAGCTGCCTGCCAGCCACTGTTTCCTACAGAGTCAGCAGACTGATCCACTTTGTGCTCCCATGGTTCTGAGACCCTCATTCAGTGTGTTTGGAGGTGTGGCAAATGTCCTAGCTACCCATGACAGGGCAGGGCAGCGTATCCTCCTGAATGAAGAGGAGGGAGCAACTGAGCCAATGGGATCTGTGCTGGGATGGGGAGTAGGAACTAAGAGATCTGCTGGTCCCAGCCCTGTGCGCCCAGCCCCAGCCCCCATGAGAATTCACACACAGCTGGTCTCTCTTTATCACAGAAGCCAAACCACTAATCTTAAATGGAAGCACCTTCCACTTCCTCTCTCTCCAGGACCAAACTTCTCACTGCCTAGACTACTGAGTGGATTTGTGTTAGAGTCACTTCCTTGGGACCAAACTCATGTTGGGGTGAGTGCCTGCTGAGCCAGTGAAGAGAACAGGCCATTAAATCTTGGAAGTGTGTGTGTGTGTGTGTGTGTGTATACATATATATGTATATATGTATATATACGTATATGTATGTACGTATATGTATGTATGTACATATATATATATGTATGTGTGTGTATGTATGTGTGTGTACATATATACATACATATCTCCCAAGCTGTAAGCTCAGGCGATGGGACCCTTCTTAAGATGGCTCCCACCAGGGCACTGTATGGATATAGTGGGAAGTGCTGAGAACTCTTCTCTTGCACCAGCTTGCTATGCACCCAGATTTCCTTGTCTGTTCAGCCTGTACATTTGCCAGGTGACAGATTCTGCACTACTGGATATCATAGGAATGAACTTTCAGCCAGCTGATGGGGAACTTCCTCTCCCCTGTGGAGCTGCCAAGTTAGTGTTGGTGTTCTATTTCTCCATTCACTCTAAAACCCAATATGTCTGGGTTTCTTTGGGTCATTAACTCTCTATGGTGGCATTCCAGCACTTTCCTATGACTCCAACTCCACCCACCTCAACATGCAGCTACACAGTTGTTGGTTCAGATTAGTGCTGAGAGCCTCTATTGGGCCATCTTCCTTCTCTTTACTCCCAAATATTGACGATATTCTTCATTTATTTTTAATGCACAAAAAGTGCAAATTCCTTATTGAGGACAGATTTATTTCTTTATACTGTTAGTACTTCACACATGCCTGGCTAGCGCTTTGGCACTAAGCTGCATCCCCAGTCAATCCCTATTATTTCATTTGAGACAGGGACTCCCAAGCCAACCTGGAACTTGCAATCTTCCTGCCTCAGCCCCTGGAGTATCTATGATCATAGTGTAACATGGAGGGTGAAAGGGGGTACTTTGTTTCACAAATTCAAAGAATGAAATCCATGGACACAAAATGAGGTCAAAGTAACGGAATTTATTAGAGTGACAGAAGCAGAGCTCCTGAAGAAGGAGGAGGGTTCCCAAGAGTGGGATGCCAACAGGTGCCTGTTGTCTAGGTTTTTATGGGCTTGCTCTGTCCCTATAGATGATTGTGGGTATAGGATTTAGAAAGGGGGCCAACCAACTCTCTATTTTGCTTTTTTCAACAAACTCGGAGAAAAGTGACTTTTAAGCCTTAATCAGCGTAGAGTGGGGGGTGAAGGTCTTTTGGTGCAAGAGATGTACCTTTTGGGGATGGTTATGTCAGGGGCTGTTAAGGAATTGACCTTGTGGCTAGGAATAGCTGGGGTCATAAGTTTGATTTCCTAATCCACTTTTCCTAATTTTTTTCTTCCAGACCCTTTTCTTAGCTGCCTATGGGAGGTCTATCTTTTTTCTTAATATGAATGTACCACCATGCCTGGTGAGATTTTTTTTGTTTTTAAGGAGGAAATAAAAATTTTTACAATTTCACCATCCAGAAAGAACCACTGTTGACATTTTTGTTTATAGGATGTCATCATTGTTATGCCTATATATATAATTTAAATACAAAAGAATAGAACCTTCCTTGGGGAGTTTTGTTTTTGTTTTTTTCTGGGCTGGGCATGAACCTAGGATCTTGCATATGCTAGGTAAGTGCTCTACCACTAAGCTACATCTCCAACAGCACAGAACCATCCCAAACTTGCTTTTTCATTCACATGTATTATATACATATCTATCTTCCTTTCTTCTCTCCTTCCTTCCCTCTCTCTCCCTCCCTCTCTCTTTCTCTGTCTCTTTCTTTCCTAGGATTTATGGATTTACTATTGAGCCACATCTCCATTCCTTTTTATTTTGAGATAGCATCTCATTAAGTTGCAGAGGATCTCACTAACATGGAATTCTTCCCTAACATTCCTCTACAACATGATTTGTATTGGCTCTATAATGAATATATTAGTATTTTGTGGTTGAATGTTTAGTGTATCCAGTGCTGCGAAAAAGAGTTGTATACTTAAATCTTTCCCAATTTTCTTAATTAACCTTTTAGAATGTATTACTACATTATTTTTGTATTTAACAGAACTCATTTTTAAGCTGAGATTCCAAGTGTGCACCAATGCACCCCTTTAGCTTAACAAAACAAGAAGACTATGTTGGAACACAGGAGTACCTTCAGGAACCTATAAACAAGGACAGAGCTGGAAACACTCTCTTGACTTCTTGTACATAAGAGTCAAGAAGAAGTCAAGAGACTTCTCTGCACTCCTGACTCATTTTCTCCCTCTCTCCCAACAGTCTTTCTCTGATTCTTACTAAATGAATGAAAACAGTTACATCCAAATGTACATGTCATACATGCAGCCATTCATAGCAAAATGAAATTAATCCCACTCCACCCACTCAGCATTCCAGCTATTTAGGATTAGTAGATGTTCACCTTGATACAATCAACTGGGGGTAAAAGCTGATGTTCCTTGACTCCATAAACCATTTAATCATAGGAAGAAGCTGTTCAGAAGGAAAATTATCTGTTATCAAATCATAATAAAAATCATGAAAAAAAAATAAAAAAGGAAAATACTGTGATGGAAAGAGGTCTTAAAATGTGTCAACTGCTCTCATCTGGACTTTCTTAGATGTAAAATTATGTTTTTCATACAATGAATTTCTTATAAAAAAAGTCTTTCTTTTTTGGGGTGGGTACCAGGGATTGAACTTTGGGTCACTCACCACTGAGCCACATCCCCAGCCCTATTTTGTATTTTATTTAGAGACAGAGTCTCACTGAGTTGCTTGGTGCCTCGCTGGTGCTGAGGCTGGCTTTGAACTCATAATCCTCTTGCCTCAGCCTACTGAGCTGCTGGGATTACAGGCATACACCACCGTGCCAGGCCTTTATAAAAAAAGTATTTCTAGTGTTTAAGAATAAGGCTTTTTTAATATTTGTAGAGAAAAATCATAATCAGCTTAAATATAAATTTTCCACAAACTTTCATTATCGAATTAGAAACATGTTTCCACAGGAGAGTAAAATCTTTCAGTCAAACATATTGAAAACTTTTGGAAAGGAGGGGATTAATAAATGGGAGGGTCCAAGGCAAATTAGGTCTTATAGAATTTCATAAATTTTATTTTCTCGAAATACCTGTAATATTATTCAAGTCTGGGATCTCTACATTTTTGTCTCTTCTTCTGTTCTCTATCATACTACTTAATTATAATTGTGTAACAAATTACCCATCTTTAGAGTTAAAACTACAAATATTTATTATTGCACATAGCTTCTGATGGCCAGGAACCTAGGAGGAGCTTGGTTGGATGATTCTGGCAAATTCTCTCATGAACTTGCATTTAAGCTATAACATGGTGCTGCTGTCATCTGAAGACTTGAGACTGAATTGAACATTCTTCCATTTTCACTCACAGGATTCTCTCATGACAGGAGGCTTTATTTCCTCACTACACGAGCTCTCCAGAGGGATGCTGGCTTTTCCCAGAGAAAATTACCTGAGAAAGAAGGGGGAAGAGGGAGTGGAACAAAAGCTACATTATTTTTAATGACTTAGCCTTAGAAGTGATAAACTATTACTTCTGTTCCATTCTACTGGTCACAGAAAATAATTCTATAATGTTGGAGGGAATTCTGTGTGACTTCCAGAAGGCAGTAGTCATTGGGGTCATCTTGAGAGCTGGCTACCACATATACCATTCACAGATCTTAAAACTTGCCCTTATAATTTAATCTGTATTTACATATATAGAAGTGTGTTTCCTTTCTTCGTATCCTCCTCCCCATCTTCTTTTGTTTGTGTATGTGTGCTGGGGGGGATATTGGGGTTGAACCCATGGCCTCTACATGCTTTACCACCAGTGCTTTTTAAAATTTTATTTTGAGATAAGGTCTCATTAAGTTGTCCAGGCTGGCCTTGAACTTATGATCCTCCTGCCTCAGCCTCTCTAGTAGCTGGGATTACAGATGTGTGCCACTGTGCCCAGTATGCTTTCTTTATTCTACCATGTAATCCTTGTGTTCTATCCTCTTACCTTTATTTTATCTATTTTTTTTTTTTTTGGTTTTTTTTTTTTTTTTTGCAGTGCTGGGAATGGAGCTGAGGGCCTTGTACATGCTAGGCAAGTGCTCTATGACTGAGCTGTATCCCTATCCCTATCTCCCTCTTAAATTTTTTTTTTTTAAAAAAAGCTTTATTGAAATAAATTTTATACATTCATTCATTTATAGTGTAAACTATTTTTCAAGACAAATGTCCTCACAGTATCTAAATCTGGGAATTGTCCATATGAATCTAGATTTCTGACCACCCTTTATGTACTTTAATAAGAAGATTCAATGCTAAATATCTATGGATATGTGTTCTTTTTCCAGAGCAAAAAGTAGACACAGGTGCTTTCTTTTTTCTTTCTGTGTCTGTTCTGAAGAACTTCAAAAACCCAAAAGGTTGGTATCTGTGTAGCAAACAGGATCAAACAAACAAATTTGGTGGTCTGCAGACCAATTTACCCAGAATTAAGTTCTCAAGTTACAGCTGTGTCTTTTTATCCCCAAGCAGAGATTAAACAAGCCCCAGTAGTAATTATCAAAGAATGTTTACCAAATTATTCATATACACCAAATGCTGCTGCTCTGGGTAATGAGTAGAAGTTTTATTTTAACTCATGATATTTCAAAATATATGGGACATTTACACTTTGTGTGTGTGTGTGTGTGTGTGTGTGTGTGTGTGTTTGTGTATGTGTATGTGTGTGTTCCTAGAAATTGAACCCAGGGCTTTGTACATGCTAGGTAAGTGTTTTGCCAATGAGCTACATTTCCAGTCCTTTTTAAACTTTTACTTTGAGAGAAGTCTCATATAGTTGTGATCTTTCTGCCTCACCTTCTCAAGTAGCTGAGATTATAGGTGTGCACTACCACACATGGTTTACACATGTTTATATTTATAAAACAATCATATAAGAAGAAAGGAAGCAGATGTTGAACTTAAGGGAAATGCAGAATATACTCTTTTATCACTCTCTTTTGGAATAATTTGTTGGTGGTTGTAGTGCTGGGGATCAAATCCAGGCCCTTGTGCTTACTAGGCCAGTATTCTACCACTGAGCTCTAACCCAGTCATGGGATAATTTTTAATTATTAAAAAAATAATGCAACTAATATATTTATACCTCAGAAAAATCAGAAAAGACACAATTGCAAAAGAATAAGAATGTTTTTTTTTTTGGGGGGGGGGTACTGGGAATTGACCCAGGAGCATTCTAACTCTGTGCTATATCCTCAGCCCTGAGAATAAAAATTATAAGCACTCATAATTCTATTACCTAGAGATAGCCTGTATATAAGTTTTAGTGTTTGTCCTTCCAAAGAATTTTTTTGCACATACTGATATAAATTGAAACTATGCTTTGAGGCTGCCAAGTATTTCATGGATTTCATTGCCATGTGCTGTGACGCTAAAGAAAACAGCTTCTTTAGCTTCTTGGATGTTGGCTCCCAACCTCCTGTCAGTAAGCCTGCAAAACACACATTCTCTTTTTTATTTTTATTATTTTCACATACTCTTACCCTCAAAAATAAGTGACATTTTTAGGACAGGGAAATATTAAGCCAAACTTCTAAAACAAACTTCTATTTCTCTCAATAATATCTGTCACACAGTTAAAACACTTACTTTAACTATATAGATAGCCTCGGAAATCCATATGCAACAAAATGAAACTGAATCCCTTTCTCTCGCCATGCACAAAAGTGAATTCAAAATGGATCAAGGAGCTTGATATCAAATCAGAGACACGCTGTCTGATAGAAGAAAAAGTTGGCTA
>NW_026000026.1:84178849-84228093 GCF_001458135.2 Marmota marmota marmota
GGGAGGGGGGAGGGTGGAGGATGGGAAAGGCAGCGGAGCACAACAGACACTAGTATGGCAATACGTAAATCAATGGATGTGTAACTGATGTGATTCTGCAATCTGTGTATGGGGTGAAGGTGGGAGTTCATAACCCACTTGAATCAAAGTGTGGAATATGATATGTCAAGAAATTTGTAATGTTTTGAACAACCAACAATAAAAAATTAAAAAAAAAAAAGATAGCCTCTTACATTTTGAACCTCTTTGTACTAAAAATTTAAGTTTGGGGGGTTCCATTTCAAACACATATTCAGATGAGGGGTCAGTTCAATACTTGCATTAGAGATAGCCTCTTTAGAACGTTTAGTTCAAAGGAGCAATATGCCCTAAACGTAGATTCAATAACTGCCAAACAAACTTGTTGACAGTTTTGTAAGCAGGCTTTTATCTTCTCAATCCAGGTTTCAATTGCCAAATTTCAATAAACATACAAATTCAAGATTCTTGCTTCTTGATTATCAGTCTCAGGTCCTAATCTGGTTCCTCTGAGCAGTGTCTAGAGAACAGAAGAAGATGAAAAGGGGACTTTCCATTTTGTTCTTTTTTTTCAAAAAGAGTACAGATTTATTGAAGGTGAAGACAGTACTCTGTTAGCTAGAACGGAGTGGGCTGAGTGAGAGAGAGAAGCTCAAGGGCCTCCATTTCATTCTTGAAACAATTATATAATTTCAAATTGTTGCAGTAAGAATATATTCATGTTAGTCACATAATTTTTAAAACAAAAACTACCAACATCATTATCAACAAAATGACAGTAGAGACCCTGTCACAAACATATTGAAGCATTTAGCACCAAAACTTTTGGTGACAGCATGGTCCAAAGGGAAGACTAACTCAGAAGTCAACACATCTAGGTCTGTAACAACTGTGCACTCTTGGGCCCATCATTAAATCTCTGTTTCTTTTCCATCCCATGTGGTGTGGAACGTGGAGCCATCTTGGAACTCTACCATTTGTAGACTATATACCTTTCACTTAAATGTTCTGATTGTAAGAATGGTATATTATTTTATTTCTCCAAATAAAATTTAATCTTCTCTGAGTTCCCTTTTACTGGGTAGAGGGAAAAGTCAATTGTCATTTTCATATTCTCCTTCCCTGCTTGAGGGTTTTATTATAATTCCAAGGACACTGTGTGGTCCAAACATATAAGAACAGGCCCTCTGGTCTCTACTTGATACAAATCACTATTTACTTCCTCCTTGTTCAGTCCTCAAGGTTTTTTGAAGGGAGTTAGCTCAGCTTCTTTTACCTTATCTTAGCCATAGGAATCTTACCAGCCCTCCAAGTTACTTCAAGTTCAATTTGAAAATGAATTCCCTTATAGTTCATTATTGCTTTTGCCTTTCTGTGCTCTGTTAATATTCTAAAGGCCTGAAAGTCTGCAAGTTCCAGTTTCTAGACTCTTTCTCCAGCAGGCTCCTGCTTAGGAACTAATAGGGCTAATAGGCACTGGCAGGACTTGGAGGATTGAAGTGGGGAAAGGGATTCACCTATGATTTCCAGTTTCTGACTGTCTTGGGCAATGATGACATTTGCTGCATTAACAGTGTTGCCAAAATTCTATCCCTATGTGGGGTGATACCTGATCAGCAGATCCAAAGCAGACTCTTATAACGTCTCTATCAGCACAGTGGCAGGTACAGGCTTGTGAACACCAGCTCAGAGGTATCAACAGTTTCTATTCTCTGGGTATCTCTCTTCTTGTTTTTTTGTCATCTACCACCCTCTCCTTCCCTACTTTCTTCTGTTACTTTCATAACCAAATCCTTGAATCAAATTTTCTCCAAATGACACACTTAGCATATTTTTTGACTGGATCCTAAGTTTCACCCTCCCCCTCATTTTCCCTTGCCCAGTATCCTTAAGCCACCACATCATAGGTCTGCTTACTACTTATGGGACCTTTGTAAGGATAAGATGCTATTCCTACTATTCTCAGATCCTGTAAAATCTTAGGCAGTTAGGATTCTTGTGATTTCAAATACCAGAAATCTAATTGAGGATACATGACACAAATGGAAAATGTATTATCAGACTACAAATGTGAATCATGGAACCCTATGTCTGGGATGCATCTAGGCTTTCAGAACTATCAATGGGAACACTGTAGGTATCTATAACAATTAGCTAAATGTTGCATAGCAACCCACCCTTAAAATAACAAACATTTATTATTTTTCACAAGTCTATATGTTGGATGGGCAGTTCTGCTCATCTAGGCTAGGCTTGGATGACCTTCTTGTCCCTGGTCAGCTGGTAAATTGGCTAGGACTGGCTTGTTAGAATGACTTTAGCTGGGACAACACAGCTATGCTCATATCTCTCCACCCAGCTACAAAAGCATGATCACATGGAATACATGCATCAAAAAGAAAAAGTGTGCATGTATGCTATAGTTTGGAACATGAGTGTCCCCTAAAGTCCCATGTGTTGAAGGCTTGGTCCACAGCTGATGGTACTGTTGGGCTGTGGTGGAACATTTAGGAGGTGAGGCATAGATCACTGGGGGCATGTCCTTGAAGGATATGTTGTCACCTTGGCCCCTCCTCTGTATTTTGCTTCCCAGCCACCATGAGGTAGCAACTTTCTCTGCAATGATCCCACCATGATGTACTGCCTCCCCACATACCCCAAAGCAATAGGCCAACCAATCATGGATTGAAACTCCCAGAATTGTAAACTGGAATAAAACTTTCTTCTTCTTAAGTTGTCTTAGGTATTTTGTTACAGTGATGGTAAGTTAACAGAAAATTGGTATCAGGATTAGGGTTATTACTGTGACTACACCTGAGATGATTGGAATTGGTTTGAGTTAGGAATTTGGAAAAGTTTGAAAGAATGAGCTAGAGAATACATAGAATATTATAAGCAGAGATCAATGGACAATTATGGTGAGGACTCAGGAGGCCAGAATGTTGTTAGAAATGCAGTAGTAAAGATTATGCTTATGAAGTTTCAAATGGAAATAAGAACTCTTGGGAATTTGACTAGAGGTCATCCATGTTACACTGTGGCAAATAATTTGGCCTCCTTTCATCTATGTCCTGAGTCTTTGTGGGAGGCTGAATTTAAAAATGATAGACTAGTTAATCTGTCAGAAGACATTTCAAGGCAGCACAGCATTCAGTCTACAGCATGGGCATTTGATGGCTGTTTTTAATCTGTTTTATAATGAAAATCAGAAGCAAAATGTGGAGAAAGATTTGAAAAATTTGCAGCTTGGTAAGAAAAGGAATGTTTGAAGTTGAAGCTAGTGAAGGTACAGTTTTTGAAGAGATTATCACCATTAAACAGAAGCCAAGTATTTTGCTCTAAGGGCATAAGGTATTAAGGTATGAACTTGTTTCATATATTTTCATTTGTGAAGAGAGCCCTAGGCACTTGAGCTACCCATTGGGTGCCTCCATGTACAGTCATAAGGGCAATCAGAGGCCCCTGGTTCAAGCAGGCCCCAGTATAGCTTGTCCTGACAGCAGATGTTGATGTCATCCAAGTGATGCTGATTTTGCAGGCATGCAAAATGCAAGAATTATAGGCTCATGGAGGCTTCCACTGAGCTATCACTATCTGTATTTGTTTTTCCTTTTCAGTACTAAGGATTGAATCCAGGGTCTCACACATGCTAGGCAAGTGCTCTACTATCAAGGCATCTCTCTAGCCCTTTACACTGAGATTTCAAAAGAAAGTCTGGGAGGTCAGGAATTGTGTGGCAGGGTTGAGATACCTGCAAATATATCCCAACAGGATGAAGCCTGAAGCTGCGGGGGTAAAGATTGAAGCAGCAGTAGAGACTCTAGGAGGTTAGAGATGCCTTCCCTTGTTGAGAAAAGACACATGCAGCTAGCAGAGCCAGCACAAGAGAGTGGCCAGGTGGACTACAACCAGCAAGGGTGTAGTGGATGCCCAAGACTTGGGAACCCTCTTTCCATTACAGTGTGCCCTGGATGCCTGACATAGAGCATTAGGATTTAATTCTTGCCCTGCCCTGCTTGGTTTCAGTCTTGTATTGGTCCTATCCTTCCTCTCAATGTCTCTATTCCTCCATTTTGGAATGGGAATGTTCATCCTGAAAATCATTGTATCTAGAAGTAGTGACTTATTATTTTTATTCTTGCTCACAGCTATGAGTTTGCCTTTAGTCTTAGAGGAGATTTTGAATTTGGACTTTTCAGCAATGTTAGAACTGTTAAAAGACTTTTGAGACTCTTTGAGATGGACTAAATGTATTTTGCATTCTAAGAGGGACATGAATCTTTAGAGACCAGGGATGGAATGTTATAGTTTTGATTGTGAATGTCCCCCAAAGGTCTATGTGTGGACAGCTTGGTACCCAGCCCATGATACTATTGGAACATGGTGGGACATTTTAGGAGTTAAGGCCTAGTGGGTTAGGTCATTTCAGGCATGTCCTTGAAGGGGATGTTAGGATGCTGGCGCCTCTACTTCTCTCTCTTTTGCTTCCCAGTCACTATGAGGCGAGCAACTTCTTTTGCCAGATGGTTCCACCATGATGTATTGCCTCACCACAGGCCCCAAAACAATGGGCCAACCAACCAAAGACTGCAAAACTGTGAGCTAAAATAAACCTTTCCTCTTTTTAAGTTACTTATCTCAGGTTTTTGTTATAGTAATATAAAACAAATAACACAATGTTCTAGGTTTCATGTGATCTAAAACTTAAAACTTGTTCTCTGTCACTTTTGTCAAGTCAGAAGACTACCCTAGGTCCAAGTGATAGGACATTCCACTTCATCTCTTGATGGGGACCAGCTACAAAGTCATATTGTAAAGAGAATGGCATATAAGAAGGAGAGTCAAGAAGTGGAGCCAGTTATACTCTCTGTCTGCTACAGCTTCACAGGAAATTGTTTATTCTTTTCTGGGAAACTTTGTTTTATGTTTCTTTCATTGAAGACACGTTTTCTCTCTTATCTGGTTCATGTGACAGAAAATGGCCATTGCTACTAGCTTCCAAGTTACATTTTCAGTGTTCAGAAAACTTGTCAGGCTAAAACTGGAACCTCAATCTGCTCCATATATACCGGATAGGGTCTTGGTGGCTAATCTGGAGAAAGAATTGATCCATTTGTGGATCACTAAAGTATGGTTTAGAGGACAGGGTCAAATTGATCTTTCCACTCTTGACACCTGGATGGAGTGGAGATTAGAGGGTGCCTATCAGAGAAACAGAAACACAAAATGTTATTCAGATACTGCTACAAAATTTATAAGCAGTTTCAGTGTGTCTCCAAATTTTTTAGGAGACATATCCTTTTGTAGCTGTAGCTTGGGTAATGAGCAAAGGAGGAAGATTGGTTAACAAGAGCATGAGAACAAGACTGCTGTGTTGGTATCTTGCATGTGTCACATTCTGGCTGCTTGTGGTTCAGTTACCTTGTTAGTAAAAGTAGGAAGGAAAGGATTTTTACTTTGTAGATTGTTGTAAAGATTTAACTAGAAAAGACCTAAGGGGTGTGTGTGTGTGTGTGTGTGTGTGTACATATATAATGATATTCATACATAGTAAATGTTTAAGTAATAGTACTGTTTTTACCATTGAAGAAAAAAGTATAAACCATTGAGTTTAAAATTCAGTAATTACATAGAAAGCGCTTGTGATTTCTATTGACCCTCATTGTTAGGTTTATTTGCTAGGTGATACTAGAGATCCCTGGTTTGAAATTAAATTTACCACAGGCTGGGAGCAGTGACTCATGCCTGTAATTTTAGGGATCCAGAAGGCTGAGATAGGAGAATCACAAATTCCAGGTCGGCCTTGGCAATTTGGGAATACCCTCAAGAATTTAGTGAGAACCTGCCTCAGAATTAAAAATAAAAGGGACTGAGGTATGGGGGTGTAGCTCAGTGGTAAAGCACCCCTGGGTTTAATCCCCAGTACTAACAACAACAAACAAACAAATCCCATAGGATACCCCCCTTTGGAAATTTAGGTACTTGTTTATCATTCTTAGCACCTTTTCAAGACTTTCCCTTGGGTTTTTGTGTATGTTCACAAAAAACACAAAAATTTAAGTCAAAGTATACAAAGACCAGGAAGGCCAATCTGTTAGGAGTAGGAAAATGAGGTCATCAAGCATCAGAAGGATTGGGACCAGAACATGACTCTGCTGTAGGCTACTGTAAACCAGAAAACCAGAATATTACAGGAAAAAAGTTATCTTTGTCGCTTAAACTGTTACACAAAGCCCAGAAAACTGGACAAGTTAGTAATAGTTCTTGCCAAAAAGGAAAAGAAAAACATTTAAATCTTGAAGGATTCATTATCACTAATTTAAGTCCTACTACATAGAATCCATATGGATAATAGTTTAGAGGATGCCAAATCAGGAACATAT
Source organism: Marmota marmota marmota (assembly GCF_001458135.2). Taxonomy (NCBI): domain Eukaryota; kingdom Metazoa; phylum Chordata; class Mammalia; order Rodentia; family Sciuridae; genus Marmota; species Marmota marmota. Next base: position 84,185,251 of record NW_026000026.1, read on the forward strand.
ATTAGAAAAAAAATAGAATTGTCTTTTAAAAATATTAAATGTTTTAAATTTTTGAGGGTCAGATTGTAGTAAACAGCTTAAAAGTACAAGTAAGATGTTATGAAAATGTATTAAAATAGCCTCTTCTGTTTTATTAACCACACCTACATTCTTTGTACATATTCACAAAGGAAGTAGCTAGAATTGAAGGCAGGCAATTCCCTTATAATTCTATCAAAAATAGAAGCCAATAATTGTAATGACTCACTTATTTCCTTCTGCTTTCAATCCTTATCTTGGGACCACATATTGCATTACAATTGCTAATTCATTGTACATCTTTTGTGAAACACCTTGAATTGTTATGGTGTGATAATAAACCGGCCGTGTTTGGAGTTCCTAATTAAAGCTAATTTTGACTGAGCCCTTTAATGTAACTTCATATTACTGAGAACCTGCAATGGTCACTCAAAAAAAAAAAAAAATCAGAGCCAATCACTTAATAAAGAAAATAAATTAATTAATTAAATTTTTTTTAAAGAGAGACAGAGAGAGAGAGAATTTTTTTTTTTTTTAAATATTTATTTTTTCAGTTCTCGGCGGACACAACATCCTTGTTTGTATGTGGTGCTGAGGATCGAACCCGGGCCGCACGCATGCCAGGCAAGCGCGCTACCACTTGAGCCACATCCCCAGCCCCAGAAAATAAATTAATTTAAAGAAGTGATTTCCCTATAGTAAAATCTATTTGTGCCATCCTTTCCTTCACTATAAAACATAAGAGTTGGGAATGGTGTCATACACCTGTAATCCCAGTGGCTAGGTAGGCTGAGAGAGGAGGATTGCAAGTTCAAAGTCAGCTTCAGCAACTTAGTGAGACCTAAGCAATTTAGTGAGACCCTGTCTCAAAATAAAAAAATAGTATGGGGATGTAGCTCAGTGGTTAAGTGCCCCTGGATTCAATCCCTGGGACAAAAAAAGAAGAAGAAATTACTATGAATATATAAACTCTAGGTAAACCTGATGCTTAGAGATTATACTTTTATCTTCTATACTGTCCTTGATCCTGTTTTATTTTTTCTTTGCATGTAGTCTAGTGAGTGGTTTAAAACTATGAATAATGTTAGCATGGGTGTGGTTCCAATTGGGATTAACCCAGGGACAACTAATTTGATTATTAATACAATGTTAAAATGTGTGGAGTGGAGTGTGGCAGTAACTTATAGTTGTTCCCAAAATCTATTTTCCACTTAGTATATGTTAATAAAGCTAATAGTATTTGGGGTTGGAGTTGTAGCTTAGTGGTAGAGCACTTGCCTCATACGTGTGAAGCACTGGGTTGGATTCCCAGCACCACATGTAAATAAGCAAATAAAAGTCCATCAACAACTAAAAAAAATATTTAAAAAAAGACATTTCTAAAAACAAAAATGCAAATAGTATTCATCTGGGCACAGAGCTTTCCCAAATCAAGGCTATTTTTTTTTTAGTCTCCCCTGCAGATGGGTATGGCTGAATAATACAGTTCTGGATGATAGGATTTAAGTAGAAGTTGTGTATGATTACCTCTAGATTTCCATGTGAGAGAAATAATCCTTATTACCCCCCAAACTCACCACCCACCTGTATCTTATTCAATAAAGGGCTACTAGGAGGGACAATAAAGTGATAATAAATAGGTATTCTATAATTAAAGGTCCATAACAGGGACCTGACCATACGTCAGTCTGTAATCAGAATGACAGTTCTGATTTATTAACCAGTAGCATACCTAATTTCAACAGAAACAGATTCATTCTTACAAGCACAAAACATGGTGCTAGCTCGTCTACTGGGGTTTCACATGTTAGGATCCCGTGTTCTACCTCCGTGAAGGTGAAAAATGAGAATGGAATCAAAACCATGGTAAAAGAGATTTTTATTATAAGGAAAAATTTAAAGGTACTAAAAATGATAAAAAGTGAAAAGATTTAAGTAAAAGAACTTACTTTGGGCTATATTTGGAGACAAAATAAACAGCGGTTTCTTCAATTCTCTTTCTGATTTAGAGTTATAAGTTCCTACATATTGCTTCTTCAAAATTACAGAAGCACTTTTCTGTGGGAAAAAATACAGTACTTTTTTCTTATTCTTATATATCACTTGGGAGCATGACTTGAAAAAATTGTATTCACAATCAGATGTAAGTAATTCTAAGGCAAGCTAAAAATAAAACCTACTGGTTTACATTTTCATTTTTGTCATGTAAAAGATAGTTAACTAGATTTTTTGTGGGGGAAGGTACTAGGATTTGAACTCAGGGGCACTCGACCACTGAACCACATTCCCAGCCCTATTTTGTATTTTATTTAGAGTCGGGGTCTCTCTGAGTTGCTTAGCACCTTGCTAAATTGCTGAGGCTGGCTTTGAACTTGCAATCCTCCAGCCTCCACCTCCGGAACCTCTGAGATTACAGTTGTGTGCCACCGTGCTGAGCTTAGATGTATGTTTAATAATATCAAACCATCCAGATAAGCTATAATTTCTAAGTCATTTTATAGGTCATGTATAGGACAAATATTCTCCTTTGCATAAGGCAAATATCTTGTTTAGATCATCATGTAAGATTGTCTATAATTATAGTTTTCTTCCTCAAATTTAGAAGGCTATCAACCATAACACATATTCACCCCACCAGTCACTTTAATCAAGTCCCAAAACCTCAGGGCAAACATCATTGCAATCAGTTGTCATCTAGGCCTTGGGAACAAATATGCTTAAGCAAGTCTTAATTCTCTTGGATACTAGAAAAGAAACAATTAGGGCTTAGGCAAATTCTTGAATGTTGACCATCTTATTTCATTAGGAAAATAAAATGAGGCAGTTAATGAATTTCTGCTAATCCTGCTAACCTACAACAAAAGCAAACTTATCCTAAATTTTCTGCTATTGCCTGAAGTATTTATTTATAAAAAATATTTCCTGGTAAGGTGCGATGCAGCAGAAGGGAAGATAGGTAAGGGGTTAGGAGACATGGACTCAATTTCCACCTTTGAATAATTTGCCATGACTTGGGGGATCCAGGGAATTAATACTCATCCCTTTCTCACCAAGAGAAGGCTTGGACTAAAGATCTCTAGGATATTTTTCTCTAGATTACAAAATGCTAACGTTATAATTTAAACAAACATTTAAAAATATTTATCTGGTATACTCAACTTATGTAAACATCCCTGTTTCTTGCTTTAAAAACTATTAGAAATATTAGTACTTATGGGACATTTTTAGGGGGAATTTGAAGTAGATATTTGTTGCTGTTTAAAAAACAAAACTATATGTATATATAATTTCTCTAAAATGTACATTTGGATTGAGTGTTATTATTTTATACTTGATAATTTAAATATAGAATTAGTAATTATAATGTATAGTTACATGTGGAATAAATTAAGCCAGTCTATAAATTCATTTCTAAAACAAAATTTTTATGTGGTGTTTTGTGTGTTTCACAAACTTCACTAGTATGTCCTCTGATTTACTAATGCCTCAACTTTTAGAGAATAATTTAGCATTAGAAGAATCTTTATTTAGAGTATTGGAAGCTGTAGAAATCAAGACATTATAAGGATGAGACAGATTTCATCACAATAAAAATTTGGACATTAGCTATGTTTGTAGCCCATGGTTTCATATTCAGAAACCATTAGTTTACCTTCCCAGAACCACTCCCCTTCTTTTTTTAATTGAATTACTTATTTATTCTAATTTGTTATACGTGGTGGCAGAATGCAATTCATTTCATATTACACATATAGAGCACAATTTTTCAAGTCACTGATTATACACAAAGTATTTTCACACCATTCGTGTCTTCATCCATGTATTTAGGGTAATGATGTCTAACTCATTCCACATCATTCTTACCCCCTTGCCCCCTCCTTTCCCCTCCCTCTCTTTTGCCCCATCTAAGCTTCCTCTATTTCTCTCATGCACCCCCCACCCTATCGCCATTATGAGTCTACATCCTTATATCAAAGAAAACATTCGGCCTTTGGTTTTTTGGAATTGGCTTGCTTCACTTCGCATTATATTCTCCAACTCCGTCCATTTACCTGCAAATGCCTTGATTTTATTCTCTTTTAATGCTGAGTAATGTTCCATTGTGTATATATACCAAAGTTTCCCTATCCATTCATCCACTGAAGGGCATCTGGGTTGGTTCCATAATTTAGCTAATGTAAATTGTGCTGCTATAAACATTGATATGGCTGTGTCCCTGCAGTATGCTGTTTTTAAGTCCTTTGGGTATAAATTGAGAGGGGGATAGCTGGGTCAAATGGTGGTTAGATTCCCAGTTTTCCAAGGAATCTCCAAAACTGCTTTCCAGATTGGCTGCACCAATTTACAGTCTCTCCAGCAATGTGTTATTGTGCCTTTTTCCTCACATCCTTGCCAACACTTATTGTTTGTATCCCTTAATAGCTGTCAATCTGACTGGAGTGAGATGAAATCATAGTGTAGTTTTGATTTTCATTTCTCTAATTGCTAGCAATGAAGAACATTTTTTCATATTTGTTGATTGATTGTATATCCTCTTTTGAGAAGTGTCTGTTCAGTTCCTTGGCCCACTTATTGATTGGGTTATTTGTTTTTTTAGTGTTAAAAGAACCACTCCCCTTCTAATTCCTACTATTAGGTCCCTCCCCTGCCTCACAAGCCACTCATCCTATCTCCATACCATTATTTAGTGGAGTAGTTCACCCTGACCTTTCACCAGCTGCTATACTGAAACATCTCAAGGGAGCAGTCTGTCTTCCACAAAATTTCTCTCTTGTTTGGTTTTACTGCAGAGCATTCATCCTTTGTTTATGGTAGGTGTTGATGCTAATGTTGTATAATTAATATATTTAACAATTTATACCAGTTTCAAATTTTCACAGATTTCATCCCAATCACGTCATCAATTCACATGGGTTCCTCCCTGACCCTCAAATGAAAGCGGTTACCTAAAAGCTGACATAAATCAGAATCAGTTGTAAGAGACCTAATAATTCATTGAGTTTGCCTCAAGATTTTTATTAACACTTTCTTAAGTCTCAGCTGATTTGTATTGATTTTACAATTCTGCTGAGAAGTGCCAAATTATTTAGAAGAAAGAGTACGGTTTCATCAGCTGCTAAGTGAATATGAATAAGGAAAGGAAGAACTCTAATTTATGGAGAACCTGATTTTTATGCAGGAAGCAAATGCTTTAGACTGACCACCTAACAGCCTTCTTCACTATTCTGAGGAAAATCATAGGATCACAGTTGCCTGACTTTGGTTGATTGATATGGAAATCAGGCATAGGTAAACTTTAGGTAACCAAAAGCTGCAGAGGGCTAATAATCCAGGGCATTCTGAGTCATGTGTAGCTTGAAACTAGAAGCTTAGCAAAATTAAAATAAGCAAAATCTTTGTGATATAGAAAAATGTAGACAAGAAAGGAAAATTAGGTAAGCAGAAAACCCAAATGTGTAGACAAAATATTGTTAGAAAGCATGCCTGAACTGATATTGATTAGCTGTTTTTGTTCCTACAATTCCCAGATGTACTTGCAAAATATACTTACAATGGGTAAAAATCATATTTTAGGTGAGAAAATCATAGTTAAAAACACTATCTTGATTTAATCACCTTCTTTTGGAGAAGCTGGAGAAAAATCTAATTTTGGAGTCTTTTTCTTAAAAAAACAATGTCTAATCAATTCATAAAGAAGAGAATTCAAAAAGGTTGAAAATGATATAATAGGAACCATCCAATTTCTAGACTTACTTTTAAATTATTTTATCACTCTTTGTTAGCAAATGTATCACATTTAATTTTAAGGTAGATAGATTTTTTGACACAGTACAGCTATATTCTGCTAGTGAATGCAAATTATTTAATAACCAGGCACTAAATTCTTTAACCAATGCATTATTTTAAGATTAAAGTGCTAAATGCTCATTCTCTTACTGGGTGGATTTTATCTAATATAACATGAGAAATCTTACAGACAACAGACAAGGTTCTTCTATTTTTGTAAATGCGTCAGTGTGTTAGTATTAAAATTCCTCGCTTTTGTTGAATTATTCATATTACTGTCATCCAATTAACAATTCTGCCTTCACTTTGTTATATCAATCCATTTTTATGTAACATGAAAAAATTTGTAAAAAGGCACTTACAAATGGATTAATTTTTAGAGTGATGTTGGATTAATTTTTTCTTTAAGGTTCTTTGTAATACACAAGTTCTATACTAGAATATTGGCATTTAAAAAAAAAAAACTAAAAACTTTGGTTGCCCACATCTTTTGTGGGGGGAGTACCACCTCTCCAGCCCTTGTTATTTTTTATTTTGAGACAGGGATTCACTAAATTGCTTAGGACCACACTAAGTTGCTGAGGCTGGGCTTGGACTTGGGATTCGCTGCCTCAGCCTCCTTAGCCACTGGGATTACATTTGTATGCCACCATATTCTGGTTGTTGCTTGCATCTTAAAGGACATTGTTAATAATCATATACCTACAGGGACTATATTATTTTAATTCTTGTTACCATGTGGAATTTTTGATGTTTCGGATGCTGCTTGAAATGAAGGGACACCTGGCCTGTTGCTTAGACATCCTTGGATTGCCCAGAATACTAATTAAAGAGGATTTTAAAAAATCCACCTTTACTAGATGGCCACAGCTCTTGAATCAAGTTTCTTTCTTTGCTTAACCTTTACTATCAACCCTAATGCCTTTTATATCTACATTAATAACTTGAGGTGCCTTCAGTTTATAGTCTTCATTCACTTACTGGACATCATCATCTTCCACATTTTCCATATATGGGCATGCAATTACGCTGAATTTTGTCATTATGACTTTGAAGAGAGTCACCATAGTTACTGTCTTCTCTTCTCTTCCCTTTTTAGGCAACTGGTATCAGGCCATTGAAGTCTTCCTCAACCATCTTGAACTTATTCCTTGATTGATTGCCATTCTGACCTTTCCAACATTATAGATTAACCTTCCACCTTAAACTATGTACAACCATGGCCCCATTTTCATAACCACACAGACGTCTTCTTTGTCACCTGTTCCTTATCAAAAGAACTCTGTTAAAAGATAGAAGACTCCGGGGGCCCAGATCTTCTGCAATGCCAAATCCATCATTTTAAAAAAGATTACAGGTTCTATCCAAAGCCAGACCAAAGTGTGAGAGGCATGCACTATCTAATCGAGAATCAAAGAATGCTGAAAGTTTCCAGATTTCTATCAGGCAGTAAAGAGATTAATGGAGTCAAGTCAAAGTGTGAAAAAGTTAATTGCAATCAGGGTAAGGATAGAGAACTTTAGCTACCCCCGTAAGGTGATTAAAATTGGTTTGCAAGCTACACAGACTTGTTAACAATGTTTGTATGAAAAAAGATTCAACAACCACAGATATGAAAAATTGTGCTCTATATGTGTAATATGAATTGTAATGCATTCTGCTGTCATATATAATAAATTAAAATTAAAAAAAGAAAAAAGATGCAATAAATTTTGTGATTCCAGCAGAATCTGTAGAATCTCAAGTCCCACTCTCTGGACTGATATTTCTGAATAATAAATAACCATCAAGATACTAGAATTTTGATTTAATAACTGAATTCTACCTGAGATTATAACTCTTCTTAACTAATTAAGTAAATGTCTGGATACTCAGAAAGGTGTAGGACTAAACATGGATATCATAAAAAAAATCAGGCCCATAGTACTTAAGCTTTGATATAAGAACGTTTTACATAATCATTAGGAAAATGTGTTTGTTATTTAATGAGAGATTACATATGTGATTTTCATTTGAAATATGTATTTGGTTTAGATATGTGACATAAGTGGAAAAGTATAATAGAATTGAATAATTATTATAATTATTTTTGAAATTTAAGAAAAATTATGGTTCACATTTTTATAGGTATAATGTATTAGATATACAAGAGTTATATGAGAACTGGGTTGTAAGTGTGTCTGTGCAAACACTTGAAATGTTTGCAAAAAAATTACTAAATTAAATTTATTATTTAAAATGTGGTAAAATGCATTTTTTTTTAAATACTGGGGATTGGACCCAGGTCCTTGTGTTTGCTAGGCAGGAGCTCTACCACTGAGCTACATCCCAGCCCTATATATAACTAAATATTTAAATAGAAATATGTAAGTGATTTTAATCTGTTCAAAATAAGTTAGTTGGACTCATGTTCAATTAAAAGAACAAATAAAATAAAGTTAAAAAGTGAGTATTCCTTTCTTCTTGGTGCTGGTGATCAAACCCAGGGCTTTCTTGTGTGTATGTGTGCACACATGCTAAACATACTGAGCTATACCCCTGGCCAGTGATTATTTTTATTTTGTATAAAACAGTTATATTTTAGGTGGGAGACATGGATGTTGGACTCAAGAACTTAAAAAAAAAAACTCTAAAAATGGGAATGTGGTTCAGTGATAGAACACTTGCTTAGCATATATGGGTGGTTCAATCCCTACTACTGCAAGGGGAAAAAAAAGTTAAAACTAAAACATTCAACCGTCAACATTGCACATTTTTCCTTAAATTGTTCTTCCCCAAATCCTTCTGAGCCTGGTGAAATTTAGGATTATTTTCCCTAAAATCCAGCTGTCAATAATTGGTTCTTTCTTTGAACTTTTAGGATACTTTTTCTTTGCTTTATTCCTTTTGGACTTAATATAATAATTTTTCAGTAGGAACAATATCTCTTTTCCCACCTGAAGGGAATATCTTTGCATCTTTATACCCTCTGGTATGGTACTAGGCAGACAGTTGTCTGCATCAAATCCTATACTAGGTAACTTAGTGTATTTTAATAACTCAATAAATTTTTATTTCTAACAGCTTTATTGAGTTGTAGTTTTCAAGCCATAATTTTTTTCCCATTAAAAGAGCACAATGCAATTTTTTTTGTTAATTTATAGAGTTGTATAACCCGTGCCATAATCCAGTTTCAAAACAGTTCAATCACTGCCCCAAATTCCCTTGAGCCTGTTTGCAGTCCAACTCCATTCCTGTTTTTTTTTTTTTTGTCTTTATACATTTGCCTATTCTGAACATTTTACATAAATGTAAGCCTACATATCACACAATATGTAGTCTTTTGTGTCTGTTTTCTTTCACATAGTATGCTTTAAATTTTCATCTATGTTATAGCATCAGTATATTATTCCTTTTTATTCTAAACAGTATTTCATTTTATGAATATTGCACCATATTGTTTAACCATTCACCAGATGAAGAGTATTTGGGTTGATTCCATTGTTGGCTATTATTAATGCTGCTAAGAGCATTTGTGTATACATGTGTGTGAATGTGTTTTCATTTTCTTGGATAGATTCTTAGGAATGAAAATGTTGGGTATGTAGTAAGATTATGCTTAATTTTTAAAGAAAATGTCAAACGGTTCTTCCAAGTGTCCCTGCCATTATATTTCTACAATAGTAAATATTCTGAGGCTTACTTGTTTTTTCTCTGGACTGGGTTGATTTTGTAATTTCAAATAAGCCATAGTCTTTGCTTTTTTTTTTTTTTTTTTTTTGCTACCAGATATTAAACCCAGTGGTACTTAACCACTGAGCTGCATTCCCAGCCTTTCTTATTTATATTTTAAATTTTGATATAGGTTCTCCCTAAGTTGCTTAGGGCCTTACTAAGTTGCTGAGGCTGGTTTTGAGCTTTCGATCCTCCTGCCTCAGCCTCCTGAGCCTTTGGGATAATAGGCATGTGCCACTATACCTGGCTAGTCTTTGCATTCTTCAGAGCTCATAGTCCAATACAAATGCATTGATTGTCACAGACTTGTTTTCTTTTGCCCTATAGAAGATAAGAATTTATTGACTAGAATTACACAATACTTAATTAATTATTATTGTTATTATCAATATTTTAATTTTAAGAGACAATTATCTCATATGATAAGAATTATAAATATAATTATTTCTACTTGGGAGGCATCAATTCAATGATATCATCAGTGACCATTGCTTTCTGCATCTTTCTCCTCTGCTATCTTTTCATTCAATTCTTCATTCTAAGGCTGGCCAAGGAAGTTTGCAACATAGCTGTTGTAGCTCCAGGAATTGCATCTTCAACCTATTGGCTTTACAGCCAGAGAACATGTAGTTCTTACTGTTTCTCTTTTCTCTACGGATCAAAATCCCTTCCCCATATCATTCCCAACAGATATTTTCCTTTATATTTGGTTAACTGATACTGGTTCACATGCAAATTACTAACCCAATATGTACCAAAACAGGTAGGTTACCAAGCTCACTTAGACCAATGATGCTCTATACCCAGACTTCAACACTGTAGTTGGTTTGGAAATACAAGTCATATTATTTTGGATCTCACTATTATCATGATTCCTTTGATAATCTTTAGAATCCATGTTGGGCATGTCACTTGAACTCTCAATGCGTCAGTTTCCTGATCTGTAAAATAAGGGAACTAGAATTGGAATAAGGTCAGGAAAATCTCTGAAGAACTCTTTCAGTTCAAAAGGCTCATCAAAACAGAGTTTCCCAAAATTATTTCTTTTCCATTCCACTGGACCTTTTCAATGGCCTTCGTGCCATTCTTAGTTAATTCCTACAACTGCAACCCAAGTGTAGAAGCAGAGAAGTGAAGAAGAAATTTTTCTTCTCCTTTATCTTCAAATTTACTTTTTTCTCCATCTGACTGTCCTTGGAGTCAGGCTTCTATTATTTTGGATCTGAATATACTTCCAATAAGATAGAATTTGATTATAATGCACTAATTAAAATAATAATAATAATAATAATAGAAAAAATCAGTAGGGGATAGAGGAGGGGAGGGAAAGGAAAAGTAAAGGTGAATGGGATTGATCAAATTGTTATCTGCATGTATGAATATGGCATAATGAATCCAACTATTATATATTATTATAATGTACCAATTTAAAAAAATCACCTGCGTATGATGGGGTACGGTGGAGTACAGGGGACCATAGTATTGAAAGAATTGGAATTATGGCCTTCAATACTAAAACCTCCAGGTTTAAAATATCATTGTGGTTGGCTTATCTGCTATTTTTAAAGCACTACGATACTTAAATATTCCATCTGCTAAATAGGACAGGTGTCTGATGATCCTCAGAACAGTCCTTTAAAAATAGAACTTCAGCCTGGAATGTATTCTCTCACACAGTCTCAGGGAATCACCACAATAATTAATGTAAACAGACACCAGATAGCCTTTTTTGGTATTGGACATTGAACCCAGGGTGCTTACCTATTGAGCCACATCCTCAGCCTTTTTTATATTTTTAATTTAGAGACAGAGTTTTGCTGAGTTGCTTAGGGCTGCACTAAATTGCTGAAGCTGGTTTTGAACTTGCAATCCTCCTGCCTCAACCTCCCAAGTTGCTGGGATTACAGGCATGTGCCATCATGCCTGGCTAAAATAAAGTATTCTTTAAAAAAATTTTTTTCCCACAATGTCTTTATTCTATTTATTTATTTTTATGTAGTGCTGAGGATCAAACCCAGGGCCTCACATGTGCTAGGCAAGCATTGTACCACTGAGCTATACAGCCCCAGCCCTAAAATAAAGTATTCTTGAGTATATTATTTATCATTTTAATGTCAGAAAAGTGTGGTTAAGTTACTAATTGATGTGGTAAAATCGTAAGGGAGATAATATATAAGGATTTAGAAAAGATTTAGAAATACTTTTGTTTGAACTGGGCGTGGTGGTGCCACCTGCCATCCCAGCTATTTGGGAGGCTAAAGCAAAAGGATGGCAAGTTTGCGGACAGTCTGGGAAACATAGTGAGATCCTGTCTCAAAATAAAATAAAAAGGACTGGGAATGTTGCTCAGTGGTAGAGTACCCCGAGTTCAATTTCCAGTACCACAAGAACAAAACAAACAATTTCTGTTCGCAGTAAACATATCAAAATAGACAAGTTAGTGCAGGGTATAGATCTCTTAGCAGGAATCTATTATTTTGAGAATGTGTGGGAGGATGGGAAACTATATGGAAAGGGGAGATAATGTCGTATGGTTAGGGGAGAAAGGGAAGTCGGTAGACGTTAAGAGATCAGTGAAAAAAAGAGAAAGATACTTGAGGGGAATGATAAATGTGGTATGAAGAAGCCAAGATGGCAGATCAGAAATTTGGGACTACTGTAGTTATGGAAATAAAAGTAGTGTCTTAGCTGGAAACAAGTGTTGGTACAAAAATGCAACTCCCTAATGTTAGAGCCAGAAATATTACCCAGGTAAATAAAGAAGTTGGGCTCCAACTTGTTCTAGAAGGAGCAGGAGGCTTGTGGAAAATATTATGTGCTGCCAGGTATGATCGTGTTTCCCTATAATCACAGCAATTCGGGAAGCTGAGACAGGAAGATTGCAAGTTCAAGCAACTTGCTGAGACCTAAGAAATTTAGCTATATCCTATCAAAAATTAAAAATAAATAAATTAATAAAAGGATTGGGGATTTAGCTTAGTGACAAAGTACCCATGGGTTCAATCTCAATCTCCAGTACTACCCCCCAAAAATTATGTGGTACTTTTAAACATGAACTTCATCTGTAGCAAAAGCAGCATGCTTACACAGTTTAAAACTGAAACAGTGTTAAAACGTGCTATGGTTTTATGTCCATATGCACTTAATCTGTAGAGCTGTGAAAAATTATCAGTGGACATGGATTTGGGTCAAATATATATATATATATATATACACACACACACACACACACACATATTTAATATTTATTTATTTATTTTAGTTTTAGGTGGACACAATATCTTTATTTTATTTTTATGTGGTGCTGAGAATCAAACCCAGTGCCTCACACATGCCAGGAGAGCACGCTATCACTTGAGCCACATCCCCAGACCGGATTTGGGTCAAATATTAGATAAACTATTTACTGTCTAGCTGTATGACCTTATGCAAGTTACTTCTTATTCTTTACATTGAATGGGATAAGTTATATATAAGAGTTGAATGTATGATAATACCAAATTGTTTTCTATGCTATTATTTTAAAAGGATTTTGGATAAAAAAATGAACATAAATTAAAAGATTCAAAAAAGAATTAAAAAATATATGTATACAGTGAAAGCAGTTGTCCTTTCTGGCTGTAACACTTGTTGTTTTCCCTAGAGGCATTCACTATAATTATATCTCCTGTATCCCGTAAGAAATATTATATTCAAAATCTCCTCAAAGACTGGGGGTAGTGGCATATTCCATACTCAGAGCTATTTGGGAGGCTGATGCAGGAGGATCACAAGTTGGATGCTAGCCCTGGCAACATAATCAAAACAGTAAGACACTGTCTCAAAAAAAAAATTTTAAAAAACTCTCCTCATTTATTGTTTACATAAATAAGGTGTATTAGTCAGAATCCTCTAAAGTAAAAGAATCAACAGGAAGTATAATTATAAAAGGGGACTTATCAGGTTGGCTTATGCAACCAGAAGCTAGATAGTCCACAATGGCCATCTGCAGGCTAGAGAGCTGAAAGAACCAGTAGCTGTGAAGTCCAAAAGGCTGAAGTCCCAGAACAAGAGGGATCAAAGGTGCTACCCTAGTCTGAGACCAAAGGCTTCTGGAGAATCCACTTTGGAAGAGTGAAGAAGTCAGAGGAGAGTCTGATATCCTCAGACTATTGCAGCAACAATCAAGTACCCTTTCAAGAAGAATGGAGATTTCATTGGCTGTTACTTCCTTATTCTTCCAACTTTTATTCCATCCAAGCCATCATCCTATGGTGGGTGCTGTCCATTCTTAGGGAGGGTCTCCATTTCAGTTGGCCATCCCACATGCCAATCATTCCTAGCCACACCTCACAGACACACCCTAGAAATCCTCGGTATCTCTTAATCCAATCAAGTTTGACAATTCAAATTAACCATTACATAAGGGGATGCTACACCTTATTTTTCATTCATTAGTCAATTTTGGAGACAATTTTATAAAGCACATGTAAACATCTCTCATTAATAACATGATTTGAAAGAGACAATTTATTTAACCAACCCATCTGTATGGACACTTGGATTGTACTCAGCCTTTTGTTTCGTATCAAGCATTTTGCAATGTGATGTTACACTGCAGTTTAGCAAAGCCTCAATACTTATGAGGTGTAGGTCTTTTTTTAGCATCATCAGATAAACTACATATGTTTTTTCTGTCAAAGGACTCATCACCTTGGTAAGTGTAGCTGCTTGGTAGTGAGTTGTCTACACACAAGAACCCAATGCAATCCTTTCTTTCTTTCTTTTTTTTTTTTTTTTTGTGCTGCTGGGGCTTCAACCCAGGGCTTTCTGCATGCTCTACCACTGAGGCACATCCCCAGCCCCAACTTTTCCTATTTCCAAATTGCTACTTTGCTTAAAAATTCAGTTGTCTTTCTGATAGGTTGTGAATGATGATCCCTTTGGTGGTCCCTTTATATCTCTTTTTTTCCCCTTAATACATATTTTTCATCTGTAATTGATACATAATAATTGAATATAGTATAGGATATGGTATGATATATAGACATACCTGTATGTCTGTATGCCATATATAGTGTTTTATGACCAGATGATAACTGCCATATCCATCATCTCAAACATTTATTATTTCTTTGTAATATTAGCATTCAAAATCCTCTCCTAGTTATTTTGAAGTATTCAATTAATCATCATAAACCATAGTTACCCTATTATGCAACTGGGGAGGATCTATGAACTCTACCACCCTTGAAATAACGTATCACTAGTATGAGGAAAAAATTGGAGGCACAAATACCATTATAATATGTAATTGGCAAATGAGTGAAGATATGCTCATGATTGAAAGTCCTGTAGCTATAAACCAAATGTAGGTAAATATAATACAATATATAAAAAAATACAATCAAATAATGATAATGACACTAACAAGATTTCAAATGTACTCACTAATATATTTTAATACATAGGATCCAATCTACTCAGATTATTGGATAAATAAATAATACTTTGGAAGCAAAACTTTGTCAGTGTAATTTTGAGGAAATAAAATAAACATGTTTTTAGAATCACAGAATTTTAGTGCTAGAGGAAATAGACTATTTGATCAAGTGATTATTAAAATTTATGGGTCTTAAATCCCTTTGAGAATCTGGTAAAAGCAATAGTCCCTCTCCATAGAATATAAATATTTATAATAGGATTTTGGAGGGGCTACTGATGTCCTGAAGTAAAACAATGTCTCTCTCAAGCAGCCTTTTGTTATATTTCCAAGCAGCTTTATTGGGATATAAATTACATATACCATATAACTTTAATAAAATTTAACATTTATAAAATTTAGTATGTCCTCAGATTTATATAACCATCATCACAATCTAACTTTAGAATATTTCCATCACCCTAAAAACCAGTCTTAACACTATTTATAGTCACTCCTCATTGCTATCCCCAGCCTTTAGCAACCACTAGTTTACTTTCTGTCTCTCTATATTTGTAGGGTAGTTTTAAAAACATTTTTACTTCTATCCACAATGAAAAAATTATGTTAACACACAATTCATTAGGTGTATAACACAGCCTCAACAGAAGTTTACAGAACAATACTTTTGTTCTGTGTAATGTTCTTACACATTCCATTCCATTACAAAACTTGATTTTATGACCAACTAGTGGGTTACAACCCTAGTTTGAAAAACTGACCTACAGTGTCTACCCTAGATAAAAAACACACCAAACCTTAAAGTAGATGGCTTTTATTTAATGACTGACGAAAGAGGTCCAGAAACGTGACTAGTCCAAGAGAGATGCCAGGTAATAAGTCAGGATTAGAATTTAGTTGTGTTTTTTCTTGGGCAGTTCATTACTTATTCTATTTCTGATTTCCATAACCTAAGAACATGCACAAAATGCATTTACAAGAAATCACACACATAAAAAATGCCAAATGATAAGGAGAAAAATTATTCAATGTGTTATCTAGTTTCCGGCAGGAGAGAGAAACTTGATTCTTCCTGGGGAAGGTGGGAGCATGGACATCCCAGTGTTGTGAGGTTGCTCTGGATCACAGTAGAAAGGCCTTCTTGTGCAAGGTGATCAAAAGCATGCTTTGAGCCATAGCCTGCGGCTAATTGCCCTTCACAGTGTTCAGGTTATTAGAGCTGAAGCCAAACAGCCTTTTCCTCGGAGACGTCTCCTGTGGCTCTGTTGCTCAGGAGGTTCTGGCATGAGCAAGGATGTTTATAATCTTCTGCAATGACTCTGCAGCCCAAGCTACAGCTCCTTCATTTGCTTTCCAGAGTGCCTGCAGACTGTCACCTCATCTGTATTCTGAGCACATGCCTACAAGTGCATTGTCATCCCTGGTTGCCTCTGCTGCAAGTTGAAATGTTAGCGCTCCATTTAATGCTGAATATTCAGTGTTAAGACTTGAAACCTATTGCTTGCCATCCATACTTTGGGTAGCAAGTGGCAAGTTGGAAGGTGACAGTGGATACCAGCACTAAGAATTCAGATATTAAGCAGATGATCACAAATAATTTATGACAATAGAGAAGAGAATGATACAGTCCCCACCCTACACTCCTGCTTGAAATCACTAAATGGGGGTACCTGGCCATTGCCTGTTGAATGATGAAATCCAAGCTTTTAATCATTATAGTTCACAAAATGAAAGCAAGAAAGGAATATTTTATATGTATGATGAGCCCCCAAATACCTTCCTCCTGAGCTTTAAATGTGGTTGTCTTCCAAAAGTAGATGAATGATGTACAGTGGGAATTTTCAGAGCAGGTGTCTTTTTGCTGGCAGGGAAATGGGTGACTAACCATTTTGTCAACCAAGGCAGATAGGAGTCACAAAGGATGAGATTCCATTTCAAATTCCAATCCTAGAAGGAAGAAAAAAGGAGCTAAGGGGAAGTAGGAATAAGTGTTCTTATCTACTTGCCAGAGTGTAGAACCAGACATTTGGGAAGTAAATGCAATCTAACTTGAGTGTGAAGGGACCTGGAGAATGGGGTTGGGGGAGCACGCAAAGCTCTTATAGAAAATTGAGTAAATGAGAAAACCAGGAAATACAGGATTGCAACAAGTGAAGGAAAATTGAAATGTGAGTCTGGGGAAAAAAAGTAGAGGAATGTGATAAGAAGAAAGAGATGAAATCTATTCCAAAGAGAGGCAAACATAATAAATGTGAGCCTCTTCTTACAGAGAAGTGTGTGATAGTTTGGGCTTCCTTGGAGAAGAAGTACTGTGCACACTCCTGAGAATAGTAGTGAGCTCCCCAAGAGAAACCAATATCTGCCTCATGAGAAAGGAGAGTGGAAGAATGCAACTTGGAGGAGAGAGAAAAGAAAACACATATGAAACAACAAGAAAAATGCTGACCTGGGGAGGTTTATGAGTCATCACAGAAGGATTTAAGTATCGGGTGAAATTAATCTTTTTTTCTTTTCTCCAAAAAATGAGAGTTGTGATTCCCTGTGTGTGGCTATATGCAGATTCCGTTTGGCCTATTGTTCCCCAGCATACAGTTGAAATGGAAAGCCTCAAAAATCTTAAGGCTATATATTGGGAAAGGAATGGGTTTGAAAGCATGCTGGGGAAACAATGATTTAGGGAAGAAAAACTAACACACTTGATTCATAAGAAATTGTCATATGCATTTTTTTTCTTTCAGTACTGGGTATTGAACCCAGAGGCACTCTACCACTGAGCTACATCCTTAGCCCTTTATTTATTTATTTATTTTTAATTTTCAGACAACCTCTTGCTAAATTGCCCAGGCTTGCCTTGAACTTGTGATCATTCTCTCTCTGCTACTGAATAGCTGGGATTAAGGGTAGGCCTGCTGCACCTGGCTGTCATTCACTTTGTCCAATTAATTTCTGTAACTTTGGATTAGTGATTAGGATTTAAAACATAAATAGGGGTTACTAAGAGGAAATCTGAGAATGGGAAGTCTCTAAATTATGGTTATAATTAATAGGAAGATGAACTTTAGGCTAGGCATGGAGCATATCTTCTTAAAACAGAGAAGAATGTATTTACATGATGTAGAATTCTATGATCTGAATATGTTGGATATGAAGAGAGGATAAAGAAAAACACCCAGGTTCACCCTCTGGGGAAGAGTTTGGTGACATGAAGATTATGGGAACTTCTTAGGCTTTGACAAGTCAAAAACAGGGGAACTAAAAATAACACTTGAGGCTTTAAACAGTCATTCTTTATGTGATGTGGATATAGAGAGTAACACCATGAGCCTACAATCATCAGTAAGCCTGAATTCAGGTGTATCACTCAGTTTGTGCTAGAGGCCCTAATTGGAGAAGAATACTGGCAGGGCAGAGAAGGAGAGATAATGTGTGTCAAGAAGCTACATATGTGGGAGGGAATCCTTCTTTCTGTTGGTGCAAGAACACTGCAGAAGCAGGAGAGGGATGAAGAAAACGAAAGGCATCCCATCATTTTACATGCAGAGTCAAAGTCGTCTGGTGAGATGGATTAAATGAATAATGCATTCCAGATGCAGATTCTCAAATTGTCACAGAGAAAATAGATGGTGGTACTGGAGAGTTTCAGCAAGCCCGTCATCACTCTGGATAAGTTGGTGGAGGTTAACCAAGTCCTTGTCCAGCTTTGTTGTCAAAGGAACGATACAGTTGATTACATTCAACAAGTCAGTTTCTACAAGTCAGTGGTACTATTTTTCATTCAGCAAGGATAATTTGACGGCTTTGGCCCATTTGAACAGTATTTTCCAGGTGGAGAACCATGGATAATAAGAGATTGCAACTCACCCAGGTTTTAAATAAAACATATGTGATAGTTAGCTAAAACAATAGAAGTAATCTAAAATGTTATTTTCCTAATTTAGTAAATTTTCTTCTGTCACTCAGCTTCTGGAGTCTGTCTTCCCCTTTTGCCCTTATAATAGAGGAAGAATTATGATCTTTCTATTCAGCATTATATGAAATGCAGAGGACGGATGGGAGGAAAGGCACTGCAGGAAGGGAAAGGGTGTAGGTGACATGGCTCTTCAAAACAATGTGATAATAAGGAGATGAAGTGCAGAGGGCAGTTTGGCTGTAATTGGCACTAGGTTGCCTTAAGAAGAGAAGTAGTTGGAAGTCAAAATGTGGATGCCCTGAGCACAAAGCTAAGTTGCTTGAATCTTATATTCAAATGTTGGAAGTCTCAAAATATTTGGGGAGGAAGTGTTAAATGAGAACAATTTTTGGAAGTCCTAATCTGGTTGCCATAGCTAGGGTCAATTAAAGGATTAAAGGATTCTGCAAACAGGAAAGCCAGGTATAAGTAATATAAGCACAAGATGAGAAAGGCCTAAGCTAGAGGGGTGTTAGTGGTAATGGAAAATAGATTCTGCAAAAGGAGAATTGTTGGAGTATGGTAAAGGAGAAAAGAGAGAGGTGGTATGCTGATGTTTTGAACCCAGGTGATCAGGGTAGTGAAAGAAAAGATGAAAAATGAAATTATTGATATACGTTTTAATGGCAATGGCAGAAAATAGAAGTGTAGAAGTCCAGTAAACAATTTGAGATGAGGGAGAGCAGAAAGGACGAGAATTTGAAAGTAAAAATGTAAATTTAAAATTCATTTTCATAGAGTTAATAGATGACGCTACCCGAATATGAGTTTTTACTAATATATTCGTGCTGTCAGAACTATTTTGCCATATTTTTTTTTCATTCAGCAAACATGATTCAAAGAAATTTTCTTCATGTTCTCCATGCCTTTATTATAAGTTGGGGTTCAATTGTAGTCAACAGAGTCTAACCTGTTTAAGCAGAAATATAGTTGTCTAAATTATCAATCTGCCAAAAAATTATGGGGGAGGGAGCTAAAGGCTCTAGGTTGAGCTATAAGGAATGACTCCTCAAACCTCTGTATAGAAATAGCATTAGGTGAGCTGTAGCAGCCCTTTCCAATAGGGCCAGGAAGTCCCAGATTAGGGGACACTGGTACAATGCTGCCTCTGACACAGACCTTGCAAGGAAAATGTATACTGAATTCTGCCTTTCTCTCCATGTGAGTCATTCTTTTATTTTATTTTTTAAAATATATTTTAGTTATTGATGTACCTTTATTATTTATTTATTTATATGTGGTACTGAGGATTGAACCTGGTACCTTACACATGCTAGGCAAGTTCTCTGCCACTGAGCCACAACCCCAGTCCCTCCATATGAGTCATTCTGAATCAATCCAAACCCTTGAATTTAGGTAGATCAAGACACACACACACACACACACACACACACACACACGCATCTTCTAGCTTCTGCATGCTAGAAGGCATTTGGCATGAATGTTGAGTAAACTAATGCACAATGTCTCACATAGTGTCTCAGATCTATTTCACAGTAAATAGGTAGGAATCAAGTTGAACTTTCAATTTATATCATTTTATTAATTCCACCTTGAGATGGCAACCCTGATCTGTCTTACAATATTGTGTTCTTTGTTGCATTGTTAGTGTATTCTCTATAGAGCTACTAGTTGAAGGAAGACAGTGAAGGCTGAGATTCTGAGGTTGTGTCCAGGCTCAATGGGAAAGCTTGCCATAATTGTCTAATAATTTCTACTTGGGTGGTGCACCGGAAGGAGACAATATGCCACCTCCATACTAGAGCATTGCTTCATAAGTGATAAATTTATTATTCTGTCACTATAGAATATTTTCATTACATCTTAGAAGAAATAGACACTCCAACATTTTGGTGACTAGTTTTCTACCAGGAGATTTTTACTAGTAGAAAACTACTAGTAGGATGCATATGGAATCCTAAGTACCCTGAATGTATTACGTTACCCTATTTTACTTTGTAACTTCAGGTTTATCTAGTAATTTCCCTAGTAACTTCCTCTATGACTCCTCTGCTGGTTTTACCCTTGCTTTTTCCTAATCTGCTGCTATGGGGGAATCAGGCCCCTTAGAACATACTTTTGGCAGTGGGAAGAAATGCCATCAGGACTGGCGTGTGTGTGTGTGTGTGTGTGTGTGTGTGTGTTGGGTCTGGGGATTGAAGCTACAATGTCCTACACTGAGCAAATTCAAGTTTTTAAGAACAGGAGCATTTCTGGCCCAAGGGAATGAGCTTTTCTACTGTTACTGGGAGGGGTTTTTACTTTCCAGAGACCTGGTAGATCTTAGCTTTTCTGCATGCCTTTCCCTGTCTCTTTACATGCATCCTTCAAAGTCACTTTCTCTCTGACACTTCATTGATAACTTCTCCTAAGCCCCACTCCAGACAGAATTGACTACTCCTTGCTCTGTACTCTCATATTACATGGTACAAACTCTACTGTAGCAAATAAATTTCATTTTAGTTATCTATATACATGTTTATATATTCAAGGTGATGTACTCAAAGGCAGAGATTATCATTTAAAAATCGATTTATTGGATATAAAACGATTTATTGGATATTTTACATATATTTATCTCATCCAGTTCTTACAAACTTAAGAGGAAACAGGCTCAGAGAAGTCAAATATCCTGTCCCATTGTAATATAAATATTTGGCAGAAACAGACTACAAAATTTTATATCTATATCTAGCATGGTGCTTGTCAACAGGTGTGTGGGTCAATTAAATGAATAAGCTGTATGCTACAAATTACAATAAATCCTTTTGGCCATTGGCTGCAGACAAGTTACGTCAGTTACTCTCACAACTTCTGAGCATGCTGCAGACTTTAATTCAAACCAGACATTAATATCTAGTAGAAGGATATATAACAAAACCAAATTACCAAGAACAATGCAGTAACCAATTCAATTAAGGTCATTCTCTGAGCCTGGCCTTCAAAAAGATCTGATTGATTCACATACAATGGTTAAAGATTCTATTTAAAATGTTAATACCACAGTGTCAGAAACATACAAACAGTGATCAAGAAAAGCAGCTTTCCTTTATGAGAAATGAGCTTGTGTGCCCTGTCTTCAGATGTGAGATTCTCCTTTACTTAAATGTTAAGACCACCAGAATCAGCCACTCCTTCCTTTGTATTCTCATATTACATGGTACACACTCTCAATTAATCATTATTGATTATCAGTTTTTGGTACCACTCTCTTTAATTTTGCCAAAGGAGTTACATTTTATGATCTGAAAGAATAAAGGCAATTTACAGTTAGAATGGTTTTAGGTCAAGTGATTTTTTGTCTCTAGCATTATTAATAAATGGCAGTCAGATGTCTATTTTTTTTTTCTGTCATTTTCTGCTCTGAAGTGGGTTTTTCCATCTCGAGGTCTTCCTCCACATTTACCTTCAATAGAAGCAGAGGCTGAGAGTAGCAAAGTGCTTTCAGGGTGCTGTGTTGGGAATGCTGGGCTTTTTATTCCCCCGAGTCCATGAGCTCACCCTGTTTCCATGTGTCACCACAAGTGTGTTGGATCCTGATGGAAAAATAGTTGGGTTTAAGTGGAAATAGTAGGGAGTGGGACAGCTGCATTTCAAAGCTTTTCATTTCCTTTTCCTCCACATGCAGCAAGTGGCTCACAATAGGGTTACTGAGTATATAGTTCTGTATAATTTCCCCTTTCCTTTCCTTTCTTTCTTTTTTTCTTTTACTAATTTGCTGCACCATTCCTAAACTTATCTTTTGGGATTATTAGTTTTACTTTGCTTAAAACATTCTTTTTTAAAAATCTAAGCTTAGAAATTCTATTTATATAGCCTTGGACTATTTTCTTTCTTTTTTAAAAATTACATTTAAAAAAAAATTTGTCCTTTGGGATTATTTTCCAATGTGGTCATCCATTATGAAATTTATTTTCTTTATCAGTTTTGGGGCAAGAGTGGAGGACTTGGAAGCAGAACTGTAATATGTGATGGTCTTGTGGTAGTGGGAATAGAGAGATTTAGTTTCCGGTTCTAGCTCTGCTTCTAACTAAATGACTGTTTCAAAAACTTATTTAAACATCCAGAGTCTGTATAAAAAGAAAATTGCAGGCTAACTGGATGATCTTTAAAATTCCTCCCAGATTAAACAAAAAAATTCTGGAATTTTTATCCATCAAGTTTTAGAATTTTTTTCCTGGTTCCCCATAAATTGGTTGAAACAGAATTTGGAGGAGGTACAAAGTGTGAACAGACTATTTTATATGAGAAGAATTTTTTTTTTTTTTTTTTTTTTTTACCATAAACACATTCTCCATTGATTTGGGCTTCTGTACTTAGTCTGTGAATCAAATTCTTCAAAATTATCTATAGTTCACAATGTATTTAGAACCATTGGAATATAATTAGAGCCACTTAAATGACTCAGATGCACCATTAAAATGTCTTTGGAATTATATTAGTGTATTGAAAACAGGGCCTTAGTGAATTCTTAAGAAGAAACAGAGTAACATATTTTAGGAAGAAACTTTTCTGGACTGGATTAGTCTGAGAATTTGTGCTCAGGATTCTAGTTTGTACTCCATTTCTCTCTTTTATTTTTATACTTAATTTACTACTTACCTTCAACAAATTGGTTCATTTTCTTGGGCCACAGGTTGGCCAGCTAAAAGACAGTCATACTATTTCAGAATTACCTAGAATCTAAAGGTTACCAAGTTAAACTCTAAACCATGTTTTGAGGTAGTCTGATAAAAAGGGATAAGGATAATGTTATTTTACTCTCATTTTCCTCTTCATGCTATTAAAAACACTTAATATAAGAAATGGTATTTCTGTTTTCTATGTAGACCTTTTGAAGATCTTGATAGCAATAGCAATATTTTTAAAAAGAAAAATCCATCAGTCATTTTTCAAGTAGGGGCATTAACATTATTTATTAAATTTCAAAGTAATTAGCATTGTGGGTTTTCCCCCCTTCTTCTAGGCACTATCTAATATCTTTTTGTATCTTAGTGATTAAAGGTATCCTATATCCACTAACAAGTGGGTGACTTCACTTGGTGCCAGATAGAAACTCTATTTCTCCCCAGAGAGTTTAGATTGTTTCATTTTTGTGTAGAGTGGATCAGAGGGACGCCTTTCTCAGTTTTATAAATGTCCTTTTAACCAACGACCTTTATTCTCTGACTTAGCTGAGCCATAGGCGTCCTCTAAAGTTGAATAGTATCAATAATTGATAAATATAATCTGCATGCAGATATAACAAGTAATAATCTGGAGACTCTGTTCTTTACTTTTGGCAGTGGAATTTCAAATCCACGTGTCTTTGCAGATTAAATATCTCTTGCAATGAATAATTTAAAACATCAAAAACTTATTTTGCTTGGCAATGGATAGCATGTGAACTAACCACATTATTGTCATCTAGATTCTCTGTTGTTTCATTTTTTTCAAATTTTTTATTGCTGTATAATTGCACAAAATGTTGGGATTCATTGTTACATATTTGTACATTCGCACAATATAACAATAGAATTTGGCTAATATCATTCCTCATATTTCCCCTTGTTTCATTTTTTAAAATGTTTTCAAATGTTACATCAATGGAAGTTCTGCTAGGTCAATAAGAAGGGCATTTTACCTGGTAATACATGCCAACACAAGGATGGATCTTGGTTTTAAGGGGTCAGCAGCTTACCTAACAGTATGTGTGTATGTGTATGTGTATGTGTTTATGTGTGTGTATATGGAATTCTTTAAAGAACAGAAAGTAGGTATGATAATGATATTTACATTTAGAAAAAGAAATCACACACACACACACACACACAAATTTGAAAGAGTTGACAATTGCCACAAATAAATTAATGAAATTAAGCTGCCTTTTTTTCTAATATTTTTGGATGCATCTTCTTTGATTACCTCTTCATATACCAACAATTTAAAATTTTAATGTCATTTTCTGTAGATACAATAAAATAAATCTCATTAGCATGACTGACTGAAATTTGTTTTTATTGTTCATAGCTTACAAAAGTTCCTTTCATCCTTCAGCTCATTGTTGGTCCTATAAATTATAGATTGTTGTCAAATATGGGAAACATCTAAAAGTTTCATTCTCATATGAGCTTGCATATGTACTCTCTATATTACTTCTCCAAACACAGAAATTGTGATACATTTTATTTGTTGCACTTGCAATTGAAAGAAAAAATTATAATGGGTTTCTAACTGTACATTAGAAACATTGTTGAGTGTATTCCTAACAGAAACACAACTTTTACTCTGACTATGTGTTTATGGAAACTGTATCATCTACTCACAATTTTTTACATGTCTGATGATTGGGAGAATTTTTTACAGATGAGCCTCTGACTCTCATCTGAAGGATTCTACCTTCACCCTTTCTGTTGCCATAGGACAGGGTGCCATCAGACATATTCCTATCAAAATACATCCCCTAGTTCTATACATTCTTGATGCCAGCTGAATCAGCACAGAGGACATTAAGATATTCCTGAAAGCCATTCCTTATATCAGGGTGGCTAGAAATAATTTATTAATATGAGAAAGAGATTTTGAATAACATCAAGCCAAACTAAATGCGTACTCTATTCAATTTTTCCTTAGTTGGAACTTAAAAGTACCTATAGGCTGTTTTTTTTTTTTTTTAAATATTTACTCTTAAGTTTTAGGTGGACATAATATCTTTACTTTATATTTATGGTGGTGCTGAGGATCGAACCCAGTGCATCTTTCATGCTAGGCGAGTGCTCTACCACTGAGCCACAACCCCAGCCCCCTTACAGGCTGTTTTCTACTACCAATATGAAAGGATAACTAACAAAGCATAGAAGTGGAAAGAGACAGTGGTCTTGACTAATTGATGTTAAAACAGTTTGACTTTTTGTATATTTTACAGAAATACAGTATTCTCTGGACACATTACTCATGTCCTGCTAGGGCTTTGGAAAGTGTCTGTAGATTCTAAACCTCAAGAATCCTTAACTTTACAGACTAGCTATCTCCCACCAAATGCCTAATTTTGTTTTATTTTTTTGTTGTTGTTTGATTTTTTTAATCCACGGGAATATTCCCTTTATTGATATTAATTACAGTTATGTGGTCTTATCTGGAAGAAAGAACAATTTGAATTTTGCAGAACTATATACAAAGACATAAAAATAAAACACACATACACTAACCACCACCAAACCAGCTAATCCCAACCAATCAAATCTCTGAATGTGTCTTCAATTTTGATCATTAGTGCTTTAGAAGAATATACACAGACCCAGTCAAAGGGTAATCTTTGGGGTCTTAGAGCATTCATGGAATGGGGTATTTGCTGTTGGAAACAATGGAATATGTAAGCTCAGAGAACAGGCATTTGAGAGTATAGTGCCTAAATATTCAGCTCCTGGGCCGTGTGCCTTCTGGACAGAGGTCCTGTCATTCTTTGTGGTTATTTCAGAATGATAACTTGACCAGATTGTACTTTTCTTATCCCTTCTTCCTTTCCCATCCTAAGTCCCCCTAGCCAGACTCTGACAAAACTAGCTGTGGCTTTAGGGTTCTAAAGTTGGATTGTAAGTTACTAAATTGCCTGCGGAGAAGGAGCCATTGCAGGTCTGAAATGTCCCTCCTTTACTTAAGTGGCTCTCTTCATCTGTAGATGAAGGGTTTGGGTTCTAGCACCTTGCTGGTATCCCCAAGGATCAGAAAGCTGAAGCTCATAAACTTATCAAATTAGTGCCCAGGATATTTGGGTACCATGGAAAACCACTCTGCTCTGGAAATCCACACTCTCCTCTTTATAGGACTCACTGTTGAGTTCATAGTTGTCCTAATTCCTGAATTCCCTTAACTTAAAAAATGCCAATTTTAGCCTTAAATTAAAAAAGAAAAAGACTAGCCAACTTCGTCTCTCAGTCAGTGTTCCCCTCCCATACAGGACTCCCTGGGGAGGTAGAAGAAGGTGGCTCCTCTCTGGGCTGGCTCAGCCTGGGAGAGCACGGGAGGGGCGCCGGCCAATTGGCTCCGAGAGCAGAGGCCAACTTGCTTAGGAGACTTCTCTTGGGCGCTGGCTTCCGTGGGTGACCTTGAGGAGCTGCTGTTGGAATGAAGGAGACTGAAGGAAGGAAAGCAGAGATTTCCTTGATCTGTATGTCTTTGACAATCCCACTGAGAAAAGATTCCATTCAGTAGCCAAAATAAGACTCCGTGATTCCATGACACTTTGAGATTCCAAAGAAAACCAATATCTCCCTCAAAAACAAAATAAAGATATTTGTATTACAATTAGAGCTGATCCAGGTAGTGAGATAAGAGGAGAGAAAGGAGCAATGGTTTAAAGTGAAGAAAGCGGCTCGTGGTCCTATCGAAGTCTGGCGCTGCGGTCCACTGCGGGTCCGCTACGTCCCAGAGCTAGCCCAGGCCCAAGTTCAAAGACATCCTCATCACAAATCCCAGGGTGGAGGCCCCAGATGCCAGCTTCCCGTTAAGACTGATCTGTTTTTCAGGGATGGTGTTATCCATGACCACGCTAACCATGGCGCCAGCTGCAAAGGGCAGAGCATAGGGGAGGAGGGGCTCGGCCAGCACCACTGCAAATGCACCAAAGACCCCGGCCAGGGGCTCCACCAACCTGCTCAGCTGCAGGTACCTGAAGGCTCACCAGGTGGAGAAGCCCGCTCCTCTCAAGGGGAAGCCTTCTGCCAGTTCCTCTGGGAAATTCAGGATCCTAATTCCAATGGCCAAATTCTTGGTCTCACTCAGTTGATTAGGGCCTCAATAAATTGTTGAGGCTGGCTTTGAACTGGCGATCCCCCAGGCCTCAGCCAATGAGCCACTGCCTGGCTATTATTATTATTATTCGTTATTATTTTTACTATTGTCTTGAACAGAACTCCTCCCAAGCTTTGATACTTTTTAATGATAAATGGAGCTAAAGTCTTGTTTCCTATCCTCATCAATGAGGACAGAAAAATAATCCTGTTGCAAATAAAATCTCTAGATCTTCCACAAACATAGATTCCAAGAAGGTTAAATGAAAATAAAATAGGAAAGAGAGCCAAGTATATAAAATTTTCCATTGGCTCATTAGCTAAACCTCTTTATTTAGGCTACCTTATTTCCTTGAAGCTCTTTAAGAATCAATGCTTATTTTTATGATTTATTAAAAAATAAAGTTTTTTTTAAAAGTTTTAGAAATTACATTTACTCTCTTCTAAATTTCAATGGTTTAACAATTCTTCTAACCTTAAAAAAAGGTTGAATTAGAATGTCGTGCCCTTTTCCTCATGAAAAATAGATTCCATGATTGCTGGTTCTTGGATAGGTGATGAATGGTAAGTTATATTCAGAGTTTATGCATTATCAGCTTGGAATGAAAACGTGTGTTATTACTTTGAGAGGAAGCACTACTTAAACTATATGGAAAACCTCCATTTAACTCTCTTTTGTTGTTGTTATTTAGTTTCGTTGTTTTTTGGCATTGGAAATTAAACCACTGGGAGTTTTACCACTGAGTTACATCTCTAGCACTACACCCCCCACCCTACCTTTTAAAATTTTGAGACAGGGTCTGACTAAGTTGCTGAGGCTGGCCTCAAACTTGTGATCTTCTTGACTCAGCCTCCCAAGTTGCTGAATTACAGGATCAACATACCTGGCATATTTAACCACTTTTAAGTGCTGTAATGGAAAAATATGATTCCATTTGTCTAGCTCTATTTGGGAAGAGTTATAGAAACACTACCTTCATGGGATTTTTTCCTGGGTCCTGCATGGTTATTACCTAGAGCCTCCAGAAGTAGATGTAATTCAAGGAACCAAGAAAAAGTAATAACAAAAGGTTAGTGCCAAAGAGGTAACATAAACGTCAAGTAGGAAGCTGGTGTGAATTTTCAGAGAAGTAACAAAACCACAGTTTAGAAAGTTGGGGAGTAATATGGGACACAAGATGGTATGGGAAGTTGGCTTAAATGAAGAAAGAGTGCTGGACCTTGTGTTTTCTGAATGTTGGAAGTATGCTGGATTGGAAATGGGGCAGATCATATGGGGAAGGACTTAAGGACAATAGTTAGAGACAAGTGATAATGCTTTTTTTTTTTTCTCATCACAACATCATACATGTATTCTGTATAACGATGAGGAAGTGATAATGCTTTTGACACAAAGAAAAAATGTCAGTAATCACTAAACTTGATGATGTTACAAAAGAAATATATGCACATAGATTTAAAAAAAAGAAAAAAAGTAATATTTGATAGCATATTGAGGTGAATAGTTTTATAACTCCAGTATAAGTATGGATAGAGGTTTTAGTACCAGATTATATTATGCCCAGATATTTCATGACAGAAAGAAAAATAATTTTAAAAATAAAAGAAAGAAGACACATTTAATGTCCATCTAAGCTATTTTGTTAACAGTACCACTTGCATGTTGCTGTCAGGTAGGCTTGAGTGGACAGTCTTCTTGGCAGTGGGAAGATATGAATATAAATTTTGAAAAATTTGAGGAAATCAACATCAAAAGTTACAGGTATGTTTCCAAGAAGTGCCAAGGAAGGCAAAGGGAAGTAGACACTCAAAGCAGGAAGTCTCCATGCTGCTTCCTGACCACAATTCTTTCAAGTTCTAGTTTATTAGCAACAGATATTTAGTTCCTCTAAATCAAATAAGAAACTCTCCCGGGCTGGGGTTGTAGCTCAGTGTTTAAGTGCTTGCCTAGCACGAGTGAGGTGCCGGTTCGACTCTTAGCACCACATAAAAATATATATAAAATAAAGGTATCTGTCCATCTACAAATAAAATATTTTTAAAAGGAAAGAAACTCTCCTGGAAAATAAGAGTATCCTCCCCTCTGGGCTTCAGAGGTATTCTTACCTTCCAGAACGCTTCCTCTGGCAACAGACCAACCTGCAGCTTGCCCTTGGGCCAGTGCGGTCTGGTTAACACCTGCAGACCTTGATAACTACCTCCCTGCTAATTCTTTCCTAACTGGTGACTCTCAAACTTTAGTTTGCATCACATCACCTAGATAGTTGATAACTCTAGAATTGCCAGCTGGCTTCCCAGAGTTTCTGATTGAGTAGATCAGGGGTGGAGCCCAGGGGTGAAGCCCAGGTGTGTGCATTTCTAACTTATACCCTGGAGCTGCTGTTGCTGCTGGTTTGGGACCATCTTTGAAGAAATGTGGCTTTAATATATACCACAGAGACTTTTTGTTGTTGTTGTTCTAATCAGTTATAGTAGCTTACTAATAAAAGTGTATCCTCTGCTACGTTCCTGGAGTATACTCACGGGTCATGTCTTAGTGCTAGATGCTGAGTATTTAAAATGTTTCTGAAGACTGGGCATGGTTGGGGAGGCTGAATCAGAAGGACTTCGAGTTCAAAGCTAGCCTCAGTAATGTAGCGAGACCCTAAACAACTCAGTGAGACCCTGTCTTTAAATAAAGTACAAAAAAGGGCTGGGGATGTGGCTTAGTGGTTAAGTGCCCCAGGGTTCAATCCCTAGTATATAAAAAAAAAAAAAAAGAAGGAAAGAAAAAATTTTGAAGATCTGAGAATTACAGAATCTCAGGATTTTAAGGGTTGGGAACTACCTCATAGGGACAGATTTTCTAATTTTGTTCTCTTCTTCTTGTCTTTATCATGATGTAAATGCAGCTTTGCTCTTTGTGTTCCAATCTAGTATCTTTGAACTGTGTAGTCAAGACATAGTCTTCCTTTCCCACCAGTTTATCAGTTGCTCTGTACTTTGCCTTGCTTTTCTTCTTTGTAAGTAAGGATGGTGGTCTATAGAACACTTTAATTGAAGTACTGTAAATAAACAGAAAGTTATTGTAATCAGTTCTACTTATGGATACCTCCCTTCTCAAAATTATCATTATTCAGTGCTAGGTGGCTTTCTGTTCTATTATTATTTGATCTCCCCCTGCCCCCACTCCTACCCCATGCTTTTTTCTTCTATAGGTTACTGTGATAAAATTCTTGGAAATGAGAATCCAGTTTATTCCTCCTTTTGTTATAATATTCTTCTGAAAATTCATTTTTTTTTCTTTTTTGCAGGTTTGTGACATATTGGCATTAGTTACTTTCTGTCATAGGGTCTCTCAATTTTGTTTGTTTTCATTATATGCTTTCTTTTTTCATTCTAGTAACATGTACATATCATAAAGCTTATACTTCTACTTTTTTGAAAGTGTATGATTAGGTAGCAGTAAGTGTATTTACAATGTTGTGCTCTCCATTTCCTGAACTATTTCAACATTCCAAACAGAAACTTGATATCCATTAAGAATAACTTTCCATACATATTCCTATTTATAGAAATAAAATCCTACAATAACTGTATTTTTTGTGTCAGCCTTCTCTTACTTAATTTACTATATGTTTTCAAGATTCATCCCAGCTTGATTTTTTAAAAATATCTTTGTTTTTATTTATTTTTATGTGGTGCTGAGGATTGAACCCAGGGCCTCACGTGTGTGAGGCAAGCACTTTACCACTGAGCTATAATCCCAGCCTCTGGATTGCTTTTATATTTCTTTTTAGAATAGTTCAGAAACATAAGCAGAAATATTCATATTCTACTTGCTTTTGTACTTCTTCTTAGATCTCTGTAAGCATGCTTACATTTTCTCCAGAGCCCTTTTCCAAAGAAGAGCTATCCTTTTTATTTCATGACCATCTTCTTCTTCTTTTTAATATTTATTTTTTAGTTGTAGGTGGGAAAAATAACCTTTATTTTAATGTGGTGCTGAGGATTAAACCCAGTGCCTCACATGTGCCAGGCGAGCATTCTATCACTGAGCCACAACCCCATCTCTTTTTTAAAAAAATTTGCTTTTTAGTTGTAGTTGGATACAATATCTTTATTTTAACATGGTGCTGAGGATCGAACCTAGGGCCTCACATGTGCTAGGCAAGTGCTCTACCGCTGAGCCACAACCCCAGCCCACACCCCTTCTTCTTCTTTTAAACCAAGTTTACCGATCATGAAGATACAGAGTCTAGAATCATTTGTTTGGCTTTTACTGGCAGGTGAACAGAATTGTGCATACTAATGATTCATCCTGTGACTCACATGCAGGGTGTCACTGAAATGTTTGGTGTTCTTTTTCCATGACTAGCCATAGCAAGTAGAATTTTCCCAAAGCATTTTAGGTGTCTCTTAGAATTTTTTCCAGATCCTTCCAGAAGTAATCTTCAAAAATTAGGGCTTTGAAGAAAAAAGTATCTTTTAGAAGTTGCATTCCTTGGACTCTGATAGGCAAATGTCTCTTTAGCCTTATGCCATTAGCATAACTATCAGGTTTTCTCAGTGAAGAAAATAGGTAGATGCTAGGATTTTGAAAACATTTAAAAAACTGAAGCCTTTAAATTACCTTTCTCTGCATTTGGTTTCATAAACCCATGCCTCATCTGATAGGGTAGCAGCACATAAATCTCTGCCCAAGGGGAAAAAAATATCAACAGTCTTCAATAGATATGGTTAGAACAGTGTGATAGCATGGCTTTTGATTATCTGAGAGTTCAGGCTACATATCACTTCATTAAACTTGTGCAGAAATTAAGATTGCCTCCAAGTAAAGTAAATGGTACAGCCAAACCACTAGATCAAAAGAAATCTAGTGACAACTGATTCCTTCTCCATCACTGGAAAGTTATATTAACTTATAACTGCTTCAAAGAAAGGCTTGTGCTCAGCTATTTCATCCAATTAATAAAAAATTAATCATCCAACAAATCAAAATCACCAGTAAAAGCAGGTGAACATTTTAGTGGGGAAAGAGATCAGGTGCCTTGGGAGGGATAAGGAATAATTTTAGGTTATGGCATTTGAGAGGGAAGCTAATTCTCAATGTTTAATATGCATCAGAATTACCTGGAAGGTGTTTTTTTTTTCTTTTCTTTTCTTTTTTTGTATCAGGGATTGAACCCAGGGATGCTTAACATCACTGACTCACATCTCTAACCCTTTTTATATTTTGAGACAGGGTCTTGCTAAGTTGCTTAGGGCCTTGCTTAGTTGCTGAGGCTGACTTTGAACTTGCAGTCCTCCTTGCCTCAGCCTCCTGAGGCACTGATGACTACAGGCATTTGCTACTGTCCCCAGGACTTGGAGGACTAAAATTACATTTTTCTAGTCCCCATACTCAATATTTCTGACTTAGTAGGTCTGCGATGAGACCCCAGAGTCTATATTTTTAACAAAAATTCCAGGTAATTCTGATACTACATTTTCAGAGACAACATTTGAAGAGTAATTGCTCTAGAGAGATTGAAAAGGAGTGTTCAGCCTAGGGAAAGAGAAGGAGCAAGCTTGAGAGGCAAGAAACTGAAGGGCACCTTTAAAAAAATTTTTTTTTTATAACTTTTTATTTTATTTATTTATTTTTATGTGGTGCTGAGGGTCGAACCCAGAGACTTGTATGTGTGAGGCAAGCACTCTACTGCAGAGCCATAACCCCAGCCCGGGGCACTTTAAACAACAAATAACTTTTCTGAATTAATCTCAATCTTGCCAGCAGGTGATTAAGTTTCAAAGACTCTAAGGAACCTGATTAAAAGTTACAGAGCTAAGTGTCAAAGTCAAGATTTAAACCCATGGAGTCCAGAACATTATGTCTGACTAGATTACTAGTAGGAGGCAGTACATTTTGACTGACATGAGCATTTTGTTCAGCAGTCATGGGAATTAAGGCTTACATGGTTGCAGTTAGTTTCAGAGGGTTTAAATGCCACAGGGAGGAATTGTACTTAGGATGTCAATAGAAAGGTACTGAAAATTTTGGAGCAGGATTAATCAATGAATCCACTAAGTAACACTATATATAGGAAAAGAGAGAGAAAAGGATCGAAGCCCATTTAGAAGTCCTTTATGATAGCCCAAGTTAAAGAAAAGGAAGGAGTATATGAGGGCATTTTCAGTTGGAATGGAGTGAAGTCTGTGGAGGTTAAGAGTTGTTTTATGATCTGGCTGGGGTGGTGACTCCCAATCTCTCCACCAACTATGGTTCCATAATTCAAAAGTTTTAATTTATGAAGCAAACTAGATTTAACAAAACAAAGATAAATGTGTGAGATTATTATTTCTCTCATTGTGACACAAATTCATATTATAAAATGAACACCTTGTATTCATTCAAGTGTTCAGAAATCATAGCACTATCCTGGTTGTAGTAAGAATAAGCATTGAACTTAAGCAAGTGAGCAGATATTTACAAATATTTTACTGCTTTTGGCAGCAGATACTTGTCATTATGTCCATATCCAAGGTCAGTTACATGATGGACTTTTAAAAAAACTTTTGTTTTTGGCATTTTGTATCTTTCTTTCTTCCACATGATGAACATTTTAAAGTTAATCCCATTTGCATTCATATTTAAGGTATGATACCATATTTAAGGTTTTGATACCATCAAAAGCCTATGGAGCTTCTGGTACAGGAGAAACCCAGTGTTTCTCCTTTGCCAGCAAATCAGTAAACTGCCTCATTCCTTTTGCTCAAAAAAAAAAAAAAAAAGCCTGTGGAGCTTTTTCCTCCCTGACTTTTTGAGGATTGACCGACATCATGAATGACACAGTAACTATCTGACCAGGAAGTTCATAACCAACCAACTACTTCAGAGGAAAAAAATGGTCATTGATGTTCTTTACCCTGGGAAAGCAACAATATCTAAGACAGAAATTCCAGAAAAATCAGACAAATGTACAAGACCACATCAGATATCATCTTTGTGTTTGAATTCAGAACCCATCTTGGAGGTGGCAAGACAGCTGGCTTTGGCATGATTTATGATTCCTTGGCTTATGCAAAGAAAAATGAACCCAAACATAAACTGGCAAGACATGGCCTGTATGAAAAGAAAAAGACCTCAAGAGAACAGTGTAAGGAACGCAAGAACAGAATGAACAAAGTCAGGGGGACTGCGAAGGCAAATGTTGGTGCTGGCAAAAAGCTAGGTGAGTAAAGATTCTGCAATGACTTTACCTGACGTGGTGATTGTGTGAATTTTTCATAAGGATTTATAAACAGTAAAAACTTTAAAAAAAGAAAAGAAAAAAGCTTATGCTGTGTGGTAGAGTATGTACTTGGCATGCACCAGACTCTGGGTTCAACCCCTGGGTGGTGGTTGGGTGAAAGTATTGACCCTTTTGGAGTACAGAGAAGCCACATTGATATTTCTCGCTAGAGAGAAATATTTCAACCTGATAAACTTTCAGAATGTAATTTTAGATAAGATAGAATTTTGCTAATTTTTAATTTTTTTTCATTTAGTTGTAGATGAACACAATATTTTATTTGCATGTGGTGCTGAGAATTGAATCCAGTGCCTCACACACATGAGGTGAGTGCTCTACCACTGAGCTACAACCCTAGACCCGAATTTTGCTAATATTGACCTATAGATTCCACTTACACTTTCTGTCACTGACCATACTACCCAGCTTCCTGGGTTGAGGGTCAGGAACACAAAAGATCATGATTCTTTTAGACCTAACAGTGGTAGTCTACAGATCTGTGGTCATGAGAGAGTTAAGCATCAGGCCTCCAGTAGATGTAGCAAGGAAAATACTGGATAAGGTGATCCAATTTCTGCACAACAGGATCTGGTTTCTCCTTCACAGTAGCATTCAGCCTAGAAGTCCAGTCATTTTCATAGTATCAAAAGCTAGGGCGCCAGAGATGGGGGGGAATCATTACAGAAGCAAGCATTTTTCAGAGGACTTGGGAAAGAAGGACGTCCTCCTCTATGTTTCAGTACAGATTCCACGGCAAATGACAATAGGTAGGGCCATAAATACAATTCGTTATGTGTATTTGGAAATTGGATTTTGAGCAATTACCATCAAAGACACTGAATATGCACTGCAAATTAGCCTGTCAACCTTGTTAAAAGGAAGTAATAGCTCTGACACAAACTAAGGTAGGAAGTGGAG
The DNA here is from genome assembly GCF_001458135.2 of Marmota marmota marmota. NCBI lineage: Eukaryota > Metazoa > Chordata > Mammalia > Rodentia > Sciuridae > Marmota > Marmota marmota. The sequence continues at coordinate 84,221,080 of NW_026000026.1, forward strand.
CTACATAAAAAAAGAGAAATATCAGCAGATGACATAGAAACCAGGATGATGAAGTAAGAAGGACCACCGTGGCTGTATGATTCTTAGTATAAATGGCCAAATGAATCATCAATCTCTAATGAGGGAAAATTAGAAAGAATGCCGAAAAGGAATAACTGTTCATTACTAACAGTAAATATATGTATGCATGCATATATTTGCCTAAATTAGCTAAGGAAGCTCAATTTATTCCTCATTGTGGGCTGAGTCATCAACAATTATACTTTCCACTTTCTTCATAGAATCCAAGATGAGCAGAATCTTACAAGTGTTGCTAACCAGAACCACGTGGATTCAAGCTGCAATTGCAGCCAAGCCCTTTGTACCTCATATGGAGAGACTGACAAGAGAGTCCCTGCTGTAAGAGCATTTGATGAGAGGCAGTATAGTCCTCAGCAGATGGTGAAGCAAACCTGGGACAAATAGGAGCTTCAGAAATGAGCCAATAGGTCAAAGTTAACCAGAGAGAAAGCAGCTGGTAATGCAAGCTCTTCTATCTTATAATTAAAAGAGTTTCCTGTGTGGCTACCTGGTAGAGTTGCTAAATGGCTTGCATGAAATAACATGCAGCAGTCTGCAGTTACTGTGCAATTACCTAAATCATCCCTATGCAATCAAAAGACAAAGAGAAAAAGGAGAAGCTTTTAACAGTAATTTGTAGCAAAGATGTTTGGAATAAGAATACATTGCTTGTTACCACTGGCTCTTGTATTAATCACATAATTGCAAATTGGCTTTCCTTAATGTCTGGACAGTGTTGAAATAATCCTATACCTTCTCTGCTCTTATATCCTATTATTTAAATTTATGTAGAACATGCCTGCATTTACAGATTTTTTTCTTCGTCTTTTCAGAGGCATTCAATGGGTGCATTTTTTCCTTTCTGTTTGGAGCCAGGGAAATCAGACTAGTGAACCATGAGGCTGTATTCTGAACTCATGGTTCATAGGTACAATATAAAAATGAAAGTATTCTGAAAAAAGAATATATTAATCTTTAGTCACAGAAAAACCTACCCTAAACTCCATGTTCTGGAGGAGATATTTACTGCCTTTGGATATCACTTTCCACTCACCATCGTCTTTCCGGCATTTTGAACTTCTGTGTTTTAGGAATCAGATTTAAAGTGACACTTTTCTCACTAAATTCTAAAGGAAATTATTACTCTCCACTAATGATTAAGAACACCAACTATTGGTTGTTGTGACATTTAATGTACAAGATCAAGCGAACACTCCACATGGTCATCCCTGGCCCCTAGGTATGTGCCATTTTACATACAGGGATCTATAGCACCATCACCCGAATAAGTGGTGCTTAAGTAAACAAACTGAAGTCATTATTAGTGCAGTGTCCCACCAAAGCAAAACAAGAGCAAACGGGGCCTGGGCAGGTATCTTCTTCCCTCTCCTTTTTTTTTTTTTTTTAAGTCCTTCCAATGCAAAATCTATTTGTTATTAATACATTGTGTAATTATGAAAGGTATAAAGAAGAAAGCAAAACTATCCTTCCTCTTACATGAAATAATCAATGTAAAGGCTTTACAAATTTCTGCCATTTATTTTTTTAAATTTTTTAAAAATTTCTATTTTCCTATACTTCCAGATATATTTATCATTTCATTTTCTAAAATGAATATATATGTTTGCCAACCAGGAAATCTTCTGAACCTAGGACTAGTTTTGAAAAAGCTAAAATTCAGGTTATTATGACATACATATTGTAGATGATCCTTTCAAGAACTATTGGAAAAGAAAATGCAGAATTGGTCTTCTACTCCATTTGTCACATATTGTAAGACGAGGATACATCTCCGATTTTTATGTTTATTTATTTTTAGTCCAGTTGAAATACCATATTCACCTCCATTTTGAATCTGTTCCCACAGTTTCCTTTTTCATAGCTCTGGGATCTATTTTGACTAATTATTTTAATGAATTTATCTGATCTCTCAGCATATTTAAATCAAAATTTATCTTTTTATAAAACAAAATTTTCTTGTACAGTGTAATCTATGAAGCCCCCTTTATTCTCTGAGTCACAAAAAAGGGAACATCTTTGTTGTTTTACGTTCAGAAATGAATGTAACATCAACTAACTGGTTTCATTTCTAGCAACTAAAAATTTTAGTTTCTGAACCAAAACTTTTTGTCTTTTTTCTTCCTGATGGGCTTTAACCTACCATTGTATTGTAATTCAAAGGCTTTCTAAAATTTAATCTTTTGAATGAATAAGGTAATAGACTATGTGGCTCTGATTGAAAATCTAAAAACTGAAATGAAATGTTGAAGGCAGGAATTCAGATAGGATGGATTAATGAATTAAATTTTTGGTCTGTAGAAATTATACTGTTATATTATATGCATGTGCAAATATGTAACAAGATTTCCCACTGTGTTTTTTATAATGGTAATACACTAATAAAAAATTCTTTTGGTCTGTACACTCTTTTTTTCCCCCAGCCTTTTAGGTGACTTTAACACATACCTATTATTCTGGAAATACACTGGTTAATATGGCTCACAAAATAGTTTTCCTGGAATATTATTAAATAAAGAGTTTTAGCATAAGCTTGAGCCAGTCTTACCTAACAATTAGGGTCATGTAAACAAGTCTGAAAATTTTGCAGAGGGGGAGATAAGGTGTATGTTATATTCATGAATTTTTGGAACAAAATTTCATTCCTGGAAAGAAAAGGTTGAACCCAATACTAGAGAAATTATGGTTGCCCTATCAAATTAATCCATAATACCCGACTAATCCTTGGTACAAATATATAACTATTTCAGTAACCTGGCCAGGAATGGGGACCAGCAACTTCAGTAGAAGGAGGCTTTGGCTCAGGATGCTGTGCTATCACCAAGAGCCATTGCACCTTTAGTGGGCATTGATCACCATCAATGTGTCTACTGTGGGAGAAATATCAACTCATAACTAGAATAGACAAAGAGGAGCACCAGTCAATGGTCACTAAGAAGACCAGTTTGTGGAATAGAGAGGGGGCAGTTCTTGAGAGTCCTCATATTTCTTGGGAGAAACTGAGGCTAACTGGGGCAGAGTCAGGAAACACTCTTTTGTGATCATTGTTTTGTCAACATATTCATTTTCTGGCTGTAGTGATCTCAGAACCATGGGTTTCCCAGTAATTTCAAGTTTGTGATAGAATGAAGATAAGCCAAGGTGGATGGGGAAAACATTTGAGGAGTGGTAATATAATTATATGTGTTTTTTAGACAATGTTTACTTAAGTGAATTGTTTGGATCTTACTGATTTTTCATAATCCGGTTGGATGTTGAGCAGGAAATGTCAATCTGGAATATTGTTCATCTGATAGAATGTGATATATTGAAACTTTACGGGAGCTGGGGATGTGTATCAAGTGGTAGTGTGCCCATCTGGCATGTGCGAGGCACTGGGTTCAATCCTCAACACCACATAAAAATAAAATAAAGATATTGTGTCCACCTAAACAAACAACAACAACAACAAAAAACCTTTATGGTATGAGAAACACTGTGAAAATTTTCATTGGAGGTATGGAAGCAAGATATTTGTGGTGCTGTGGTTTGAGTATGTCTCTAAACTTTTTTTGGAACCTAGAGGAAGTGTTTGGATCATAGGGGTGGAGCCCTCATGAATGATTAATACCTTTCCCTGTGAAGGACTAGAGCAGTTGCCACGACAGTGGGTTATCATAGTCTAGCCCTCATGCTTACTCTCTTTTGCATGTGCTTACTTGCCCTTCCACTTTCCTACATAGTTGAAGCAGCACAGTACCTTCACCAGCTGCAATCACCTGAACTTGAGCTTCCCAGCCTCCAGAACTGTGAGCCTAAATAAACTTTTTTTTTTTAAGTAAATTACTCAGACTCAGGCAGTCTGTTATAGCAATACAAAATACAGTGAGATGTGGCAAATTCCTCCATCCATTGAATGTGCCCATGCTTTTAAACTCTAGAGTTATACAGTTGTCTTGATTGTGGGCCAAATCATTACCAGAAATTGCTTAAGCATTATTGTAAATGGTAAGAATGTCTCTAAGGTTTCCATTGAAGTGGGAAGCTAGTGCTGGGTCCCCATAAGCAAGAGCATAGATGGAGAGTCAAAGCCCAGGTAGCTGATAGAAGAGGTCAAAAGGACAGTGCTGTTGCTTCAGGAAATAGCTTAACAGGATGGTAGGCTAGATATCATTGCCATGAGGCCAGAGGCTCTATTACTTTTGTTCACTGCTCTAGCCCCGGTACCTAGAGTAGTGGCACTTATTAAGCATGTGAGTGAATGGACATATAGTGGAGGCATATTAGGTATCTCTGGCTAGAGGGAACCAACCTAAAGCAAATTCAATGAGAACAGCTCAATTTCCACTGACATTAGGAGTCCTCAAACTAGAAAAGTCTGTGTTGTTTTCACAAGGAAGCAAGGAAGATGGTTTTGGTCCAGGATTAACTAGACAGAAGTATTTAGATCCATGACACTGAAAAGTTGGCAATTCCATTGGACTCATCAGCTATTTATGTCTGTTGCTGAGAAACAAAGTTACCCCCAAACCAGCAATTTATTTTGCAATTAGGAGCAGCTAAAGTGGGTAGCTCTAGTTCAGGGTCTCTATTGAGGTTAGTATCAAACTGTTGATTGGGCTATATTGTCAAGGCTCAACTGGGGTTGGGAGTCTGCTTCCAAGCTCAGTATGGTTGTTTCTGGGCCTCAGTTCTGCACTGGCTGTTTGTAGGCTGGCAGGTTCCGTCCATGTGAATCTCTCTCTGAGGAAGGCTATTTAAACCTGGTACCTTGCTGAGAGAGAGAGGGAGAGAGAGAGAACATCTACCTAAATGGGAGCTACAGTCTTTTATAATCTAATTGCAGAAATGACATCCTGTCACATCTTTACTCTATTGCTCACACAAATGTGTGAATAACGGGAGGCAGGGATCTTCAGGGGCCATCTCAGAGGTTGGCTACTGAAATAGCTATAGGTTCTGTTCCAAAAAGTTGTGTCTTCATAGAATAAAAAATGGCAGGAGCCCAAAACTCAAGGATTTTATAGTCTATCTTGGGATATAAAAATATTTGAATATTAATTTTTAAAATAGTAAAAACTAAGTTGTTTATAAGTTTGAAATAAAATCCAAAGCTTTCTCCTATAGACATCTGCTACCAGCTTTGAAATGGATTTCAGAATGCCCTTAAATTCATGTACTTTGGGACTCAAGGTCAGAAATCTATCTTCAGTCTAGCATATCTGTTGAAACTGTCTGAAGGAGCAGAAAAGTTACCTTTTTCAATTCAACTTTTATTAGTTAATTTTCTGAGGATAAATTCTTTCAGTTACTCCAAATTAATTTCTGGCTTACATAACCTCTTTTTGACATTAGGATCCTCTTCACTATAGGGGCCTCCTTAAATCTCTAGTAAAGTCTTTAAAAAAAAGCTGTATTTCTGTTTAGAGAGTTATATCCATTACAGCATCATGATTTAAGCAAATAACTCAAGTCATCTGATGCAAGAACATACACCCAAGTCCTGATACGACTGGAGAGTCGTCTGCACTCAAATCTGCTGGGCTCTTCTGTGGGCTGGATGAAGTAAATCATCTCTGGTGGAAAGTGTCTTCTTCTTCTCAGGGCTGGGTGAGATATTGAGCTTGTGACTACATTCCATAAGGGAAAAATGTACAAAGGAAACGGTTCCCATATGTCCTGCTTAGCTCCACTTCGGAGTGCACAATAGTCTCAGTCCAGGACTCATCCAGAGCAGGTTCCACTGTCTGGATGATGTGGGCAAGCTAGATGGGCATTATCTCTCACCAGCGCCAACCTGGCTATACCACAAGGAGTTAAAGGTTTCTGTCTGCACATAGAGAAGCAGAACTAGAGCAAGCAAAGCTCTAATTGCTTCTCTAGGACCACAGGGGGATCAGTAGATGCAATGATCTAATAGTTTTTTTCCACAGCTGTTGTTCTGTTCACCTAGTGTGTATTGGTAGTCCTTATAATCCAAATTTTCCAGATCTTGGAAATTGTTGTGATTTAGGGTGAATTAATCTTTAAGCCATTTTATTCCTTAGATCCTTGAAATCACAGGACAATGAAAGTGCAAGTTACTAAACTTTAGTTGTTTTGTAAAACCGCATGGCAGATAATCATTACAATAGTTCTTTTCCATTGCTTAGATAAACTCTGCTGGTGAGGATTAATAAACTTGATCTCAGCATTCCAATGAGGGAGTGGTTTTATTAAACCATTGAGTTTGACTCTACCAACATAATTCTTTACAATAGAGTGAATGTAGGAAAATCTGATTCTTATTTAAAGGGATAGTGAGTTACTTATCAAAATTTTACTCTGATCCAAACTGCAATTTACTTAATATACATTCTTCAATAAATCTTATACAGATGTTGTCTAAACAATATATTGTAGTTATGTGAGCCATTTCTGCCAACTCTCTGGGTGCTAAGAAAATTGTATTTTAAAGGACTCTTCTTATTTAGGTTCCTGATGAGATAGGACTTCATTTAACAAATGGGGAAGAAAACTAGAGAGTATTTTTTAAATATTTATTTTTAATTGTAGATGGACACAATATGTTTATTTTATTTATTTATTTTTTTGTGGTGCTGAGGATTGAACCAGTGCCTCATGCATGCAAGGCAAGTGCTCTGCCACTGAGCAACAACCCCAGCCCCAAGAGAGTATTTTTGATGAGCATATTCTTCTAATTCTCTGTTCCTCTTTTTCTCCAACAGTTTATTTCTTGTGATTTTTTTCTCATGGGCATGAGCTAGAACTTCTTATCAAAAGCCAGTCTACTTAGCATAATCCAGTTTCCAAGGAAATTACACAAGCATTAGTCCTTGTATACAATGCTCCAAGAACTCTAGCCAGAGTGTAATGAATAGAGTGGAAGTATGGCTGTAAAATATCCCCAGCAGGAGAACTCTTATCCCATAGGCAGGGATCTCTTCTACTCCCACC
>NW_026000026.1:84228108-84270560 GCF_001458135.2 Marmota marmota marmota
TATATATATATATATATATATATATAAAATCTCACTTGGTTGTTATCAATGCCTTCACAAAGATTGTTTTATATTCATCTGAACATTTAATAAGCACTGTTGAATTCCTACATCATGGAGCCAGGCAGAAAAGTAGGCACACTTAACCACAGATATGTAGCACAGTTATTAAGAGCATGGGTTTTAGACACTGACTGCATGAGTTAGGATTCTTCTTTCTGGCATGCTAATTGTGCAATTACTAGACTCCTCTATGCTTTGGTTACTTCAACTTTAAAATGGGTATAATAAAAATATCATAGGGCCGGAGTGAAGATTCAAAGAACTAACGGATACTACAGTTATAACAGTGCCTGGTCTTTAGTAATGCTATATATTTTAGTTATCATTAATGTTATGTTATTAAAAATAATCATAGTCTCAGTAGACTATTTTCATCTAAATCTCTCTGTAATCACTCATTGCATAGCCTTTCTCATACATGAAAACCATCCCTGGAAAGCTCATATGAGAGTGGCTCAGTGTAAAATACTTAGTTTGGTGTGGTGCCAGGGTTAGTATCATGTCTATGATTACTGTACCTTCACTGTGGCTTAAAGGTCATATGGCATAGTTTAGGCTGCTCAGACTTAGGTCTAAGGGCCCAGGCTCATTCTTCTCTTGCCACCACTGTCCTGTGCACACCCATCCACCCCCACCAAAAAAATCAAGAAGTTGTGACCTTAAATCTCCCTTAGAGACAGGTTCTGGACATGCTCCCAGCCCCATGCATTCTTATAGTAAGCATTAACGCAAGAGCAAAGAAAATATGTTTTTACCCTTTTCTGTGGAGCAGCCATTGAGTTGGTGACAGAAACCAATCCAAATTAGCTTAAACAAAAAAGGAAATTTATTATAACTGAAAGAAGACATGAGCAATAAGCCTTGAAAAGTGTCCAGAAGACCAGAAGGAGTTCACATTCCATCAGAATTCTCTCTCATCTCTGCTAGTAAAGCAGAGAGTTGACTCAATTCTTTTTTTTTTTTGAGAGAGAAATTTTTAATATTTATTTTTTAGTTTTCTGTGGACACAACATCTTTATTTTATTTTTATGTGGTGCTGAGGATCGAACCCAGCACCCCACACATGCCAGGTAAGCACGCTACCACTTGAGCCACTCCCCAGCCCCTTGATTCAATTCTTAAAGACCAGCTTTTTCTACCTGGTAGGGACATGGTCACCATCAGTTCCAAATTCACAGTCCAAAAACTTTCTGATCAGGTGACAACCACAGGCCTACCTTGGACTGTGTGCCCATCACTGTCAAGAAAGAGATGTGGTGTTATGATTGGCACAGGCTGAGTCATGTACTAATCCCTTGGGCTCTGGCTTGGAGTGAGATCTGCTTCAAGTAGAAGGAAGAGAGAAAGTGATACTGGAAAGACAAGATGTATCCTCAGATTAGCCTCCTTTAGGAAAGGGGGCAATTCATATGATATACATGTATATAAAACATAAATCTCAAATTAATTTACAAATAAGGAAGATCGAATGCATGCTAAATACTTTGTGTTTTATAGCTCACATTTTGGATTCTGAGATTTCTTTCATATTTTTAGTGTCCACTGAAATTGTGTGGCAGTAAAGCAAATAGGGAGATGGAATTACAACCACCCCTTCCTATGACAAACCTTTCTCTGACATCTGTCATTCTGAGACATAAGAGCCCAACACAGCCCCCACATGGGAACTTGCCTAATATTGACCATTGTTTATGATTTCATAAGAGCTTTTGTTTGGTCATACATGGAGCAGTAGTTCATATGCTACTTTACAAATGACAAAACCAAGGATTTAACTTGCTCTTTGTTACATACTTAATTAGTAGTAGAACATGAATTACAATTAGATCTTTCTGTTTACTTGTCAAAGATTCTTTCCTCATATTTTACCAAACTGAGGCAAGCAAGGATATTAACTGTTTTTCAGTTTCTAGGCAATAAACCATTGGATGCAGTGTTCTAGGAAATTCCATCAGTATATGCATTGATATATGTTTTTTGAATAAATGATAGTATGTTTGCTCACATCACAGAGTGAAGCCTTGACAAGATGGGAAATAGAAATGAATATCTGTGCAGCAATGAGGTCCCACTGGCTCCCCTTGACAAGCACCTACCAGGACTGGCACTCTTCTTGAGTACTGACTGAGGGAACATTTTCCTTGTTTTCTTTCCTGATTCAGGTTGCCAGATCCTTGTGCTTGATTTTAAATTGATATGACAGCACGTCCTGTTTACTTGGATTAGTTCACAATTATTCTTTTTGTCTTCTGTTCTATAACACAAGGGTTACCTTTTTCATACCTGACCGGATGCTAAACATGTCCTTTATGTGTTTAAGTTTGTTTAATTCTTGCAAATATGTTTCGCAACTGTATTTAACAACCCAGTCAATTCACAGGATTGAGGTTAGGGGTGGAGAAGAGAATTAAATTCTGTAAGCTAAATTCTGCCTGGCTATTGATGAAATGATTTATTCTAGACTAAGTATTACTTAAAAACAATTCTTGGGTTCAATTCACTAATTAGATCAATTATAATGTTCTTAGTTTTTCATTTCCCAAATCAGAACTTGATGCAGTAAATAAAGATTTGCAAAGAACCTACTTCTGTTTCAAAACTGGGAAACTGCTGACCAAATCCCTGAGAAATTAGAATGTAAACCTTATGCTCTATAGTTAGTTATCAGTGAAACCAGTTTTTAAAAACTACACCCCGCCACCAAATAGCCTACAATAGTAGTATTTCATAATTGGCCCAACTAATCCTTTTCAACTTGGATGAGAGTCGAGATTCAATCTGTAGTTTTCCTTTTGATGTCTTAGGTATTTTGCAAAGAAATGAATTTACTTTTCATGGAAGCGAGAGGCTGGTCTAATCTATAAGCAGTGGAAAATTCCCAGGTGCTGCCTCATGGAACTGTTGAACTTGTGATAAAAAAAAATTTTTTTGACCTATGCCTGCCAGTGTCGGTGACTCAAAGTGCCACTTTACCTGTTACATAACTCTATAAGTGCTGGACTTGTATTTAAAAGAGGAAAATAAAGTTAGGGTCTAATTCTTAGGTTCTCACTGTGTTGTTCCATTGTAAACACCTTGACCTCTTTGCTATCCTTTGGTTATGGGAAATTTTCTCCTAAAATCTTCATATAACATCAGTAGTCTTCTCAATGCATAACCATGTTTTGGGCACCTTTTTAGGTGTTTTTCCCCCTTCTTGTCTTCCTATATATTTTTACTGTGCATTTCTTTTTTTTTTTAAACTTTATTTTATTTATTTATATGTGGTGCTGAGACTTGAACCCAGGGCCTTGCCTGTGCAAGGCAAGTGCTCTACCACTGAGCCATAACCCCAGCCCCTTTACTTGCATTTATTTCTTTGTACTTTCCAATTTTCTTTTCCTGTATCATTTCTATAATTTCCATAAATTTTCTAGTGCTCTTGTTTTTTTATTCACTATTTACGTTCTTCATCCTTGGGTTTCGTGGCCTCTCTAAATGCCAAGTGGTGAAAAGCGGAAGCACTTACTCCCATTGGCATGTTGGATTACCTTTTGATATCCAGAGTCTTAGTTCTGCTTATGACCATTCTAATAATAGTACTGTATGTAGAGAAAAGCCTCAGTTTGGGATGATCCTGAAAACAATTTTGAGCTCCATAACCCATGTCACTGTCCTGAAACTTTTAAGAATCAAGTACATTTTTCATGAGCCTGGATTTCTCTAGACAAAGAAAAAGTTGGCCTTTGATCTTGTTACCAAGCTGCAGTTAAGTGAATTCCTTAGAAGTGGAAGATCATAGTCAATGTCTGACTCTAGGGTACAAGCTGCTTGTTTGCTTAATTGATTGCAAGCTGCTCTGCACCTAAAACAATTCCAAGAATAAACATTCTGTCTGTTCACAACATTCTTCCTCAAAATCTCAACTGAAATTGCTTATTTCCTATAGGTTCTATTCTCTTTCTCTCTCTCTTTTGGTCTCAGGGATTGAAAGCAGGGGTGCTTAACTACTGATTCATATTTCCAGCTCTCTTTTGTATTGTATTTGAAGACAAGGTCTTGCTGAGTTGCTTAGGGCCTCGCTAAGTTTCTGAGGCTGGGTTTGAAATTGATATCCTCCTGCCTTGGCCTCCCAATTTGCTGCAAGGAAGGTTCTAGTCTTTTTTAATGTCTTGGATGAATTCCTCTACAACCTTGGTATGAAATTACCAAATACCATTTTTAAAAATCTTTTTAAATGATCTTCTGAACCTCACCCATCTTTCTTGCCTCTTTCAGTTCTCCAAATATACCCGGGGTTTATACAAGTAAGAATTGAGAGAGTTAAAAGCCTCTTTCAGGAAGGAGAGAAACTAAGTCTGCCCAGTGCCCATTGCTGTGGCTGTCATATAATGTCACTATTGAAGGTTGTTCTCAAGAGAGGTAGTTTGTCAAAGCAGTCATATCTCTTGGGTTCTAGACTGACCTAGACCTGCCTAGATCAAAGAGGTCTTTAAAGGAGCCCAGTATTACTCTCTCAATGTTAAGCTTGTTAGGCCCTTTCCTATAAAGCCACCTCTTAGCACACTGGCCAGCCCCAGGTTTTCTGGTCTGGTGTGGTTAGCTAGCAGGCCACTTATAGACCATGGACTATATCTCCCTTCTCTCCTTTGGCATCTACTCAGTCTGATGTCCCTCATTCTGAGAAAGCTTGCTTGACCTCTGAGGGGAGAGTACCTTCATCACTCAAAGGATATCTCCGAAAAGGTTTCAGTGATTCCTGGGTACTCAAAACAGCTACTTTTCTTTCCTATGGGACCAGGTACAATCTTTATTGATACAAAGGGGAATTAATGACACTTTTCTAGATAACTATGTAATTTGTTTAACTTGTTTCCTAAAGTAGAATTCTGTTGAAAAAACACTATTAATAATTACACCAGGATTTTCGTCATTAACAAGGTGAAGTGAGATGTTTTGTTATTCTAAAATTTTTTTATTAGAGAAGGAACTAGAAATTAAATCTATGGTAGGCTTTCTGCGACAATGGACCAGAATCAATTACCTTTCAAACTTTAAAAGAAAAATCAAACTTTGTCTTAAAACAAAAGTAGATATTATACTAATCATTCAAAGTCCCATAACTAAGCTTTATCATTTTTATAATAAACATTATTGAGCATCAATATATACCAGGTCATACTAGCCCTGGAGAATGCATATATGAATAGACACATATATGCTGTTTTGAATAAAAAATTATTTCAGCTTCTGTATCTGTGGCTTCCTGTGGTACTGCTTATATTCCTTATATTGGATGATGTTAGAATTGAAATTATGTTTTGATGTCATAGAAGTAGGATTGGTGGATTCCTCTGTTATTATTTTAAATTTACTTTTTTCTACAAACAACAATTGAATTAAATAGTTTGGACTAAAAAAGTGCCAATAGTTAATTCTCCTTAAAATTGAAGAATCTGATGAATCAGAAAAATTTACATCCTGGCATAGCATTAGCATCAGTCACTGGTTGTTGTGGCTGTATTCAGTGTAAAACTTGCCTAACCTTTCAGATCAGAAGATGAAATGCTTTCAATTATACTTGACAGGACCTAGAGGCTTATGTTGTGCTTCAGATTGGTCTGGGAAAATTTGTGGGCAGGTACCTTGTTTACCTGGCATAATTTGATTCAACAGAATATTAAAATATCTGGATTCATAGTAATAAGTCTTGGGAAATTTAATTTGAGTGGTGGAGACCATTTTGTTTGCATTCCACGGAGGATGACCTGTTTTTAAAATTTGCTGTGCATGGGAGATTTTTGGGCCCTCTTCCAAAATGACTCAGTTCTTGTCTGGCTGTTCTATGAATTTGTTACTTGGAAAATAATGTAAATAGCAATTGCAATGATAAGTTACAGGTAAGGACAACTAGCACGCAGGATGTCTAGCACACAGAAAAGCCCTGCCTAGGAAGATAAGCATTTAGGTCAATGGACGATGCTGTGGAGGCAGAGGTGATGGGATTGTTATAGTGTGCATGTATAGGAGCATATCATGCTCATAGGCATTGGATATCCATTTGTTGCCTTTTCCACAGCCATGTCCACCTCCCTGGCTCTGCCAGGTTTTCAGAGAGGGTAGAATAAGAGTGATATGAATGTATCATCAATTCTGGAAAAAACATTCAAATCTCCCTAAATTCTGGAATACATCTTGTAGCTAATAGTCAATTACATGTTGCCTTATGTTTTCCTTGATTTGTTTCACATATGATAGTCTTGACTCTCCAAGTGGACTATTGGAGGACACAGTTCCCAGCAAAGCACAGAAGTGTGAGGAACTGGTGTTGAAAGTCCTCTCACTTCCCCTCTCCTGGTGTTCTCCCCCAGTGCCTTCAGCTCCCAACAGTACTCATTTTATCCTAGCAGAAAACTGTGCTCCCAGCCTACCCACTGGGCTTTTCCAATTAAGCAAAGTGGTCAGAATTCCAGCTCAGTACTTACCCATCATGTGACTTGTGGCAAGCTCCTTATCTCCTGGTTTCTTCATCTGTTTCCAACTAAAAATACAGGTTGGTTGTGAGGGATTAAACAAAGTAAGCTATTAAAGTGGCTACAGAGTGCCTCCCACATGTTGACAGTGTAATAAATGCTACTTTTTTTCTGATTCTTCCCCATGTCCCTCAGCCAAATTCTTACCACACTTTACATTCACTGGGGCTTTCGTTTGGCTGACACTCATAAACTACATCTGTAAATGAAGATTATGTACTTTCAGAGTAGAAAAAACTTTAGACATGAGCTAGACTGGAATTTTTAAAGGAGTGTTCTTCATGGCTTCAGGTTCCCTGGGGCATCCTGAGGAAGGCTGAAGTGTTGCCTAAGTAGTGGAATGGGTTGAACTCTGACCCCTTGACCGCCTTTGACCAAAAAAAAAAAAAAAAAAATGCTACTTTTATCAGTTTTATGAGTTTTTTATACAGTTTTATTTTGGGAACACAAAACTGTTCCATTCGCCTCTCAACTTTTAAAAAAAGAAGTTTGAAATTCAATTCTGGCTAATACTTAACTGTATTAATAAAGAAAATGAGACTCATGGAAGTTAGAGATTAAGCTTTGTACCCTTTACCCCGCCAAGTTGCTGGACTTTTCCCCTTCTTCTTTTTAAAAATTTTCTCCTTTCATTTTTTTATTATAGTTATACACAATGATGGGATTTGTTATTACAGACTTATACATGCATACAATATAACAATATATTTTGGCCAATATTGTTCTCCAGCAATCCCTCCCTCCCTCTCTGCCTCCCACCTGCTTGTCCTTTTCCTCTCCTTATCTCCCTTTGATTTTCATGAGATTTGTCTCTGATCTTTCTTTTCTTTTTTCCTCTCTAGCTTCCATATATGAGAGAAAACACGTGACCCTTGACCTTCTGAGTTTGGCTTATTTCATCTAACATGATGTTCACTAGTTCCATCCATTTTCCTACAAATGACATAATTTCATTTTCCTCTATGGTTGAATAAAACTCCACTGTGTATATATACATATTTTCTTTATACATTCATCCTTCGATGGACACCTAGGTTAGTTTCATAGGTTAGCTATTGTGAATTGTGCTGCTATAAACATGAGTATGCATGTATCACTGTAGTATGATGACTTTAATTCTTGAGGATAAATACCAAGAAGTGGTATAGATGGGTCATATGGTAGTTCCATGCCTTGTCTTTTGAGGAACCTCTATACTGATTTTGATGGTTGTTTACTAATTTGTAATCCAATTAACAGTATGAAAGTGTTCCTTTTTCTCAACATCCACTTCAGCATTTATTATTATTTGTATTCTTGATGACTGACATTCTGACTGGTGTGAAATAAAAATCTCAGTATCATTTTTTAAATTTTGTACCAAGGATTGAACTCAGTGGTACTTAATCATTGAACCACATCTCCATCCCTTTTTTTGGATTTTATTCAGAGACAGGGTCTCTCTGAATTGCTTAGTGTCTCACTCAGTTGCTGAGGCTGGCTTGGAACTTACGATCCTCCTGCCTCAGCCTCCTAAACTGCTGGGATTACAAGCATGCCCCACC
The DNA here is from genome assembly GCF_001458135.2 of Marmota marmota marmota. Classification (NCBI taxonomy): domain Eukaryota; kingdom Metazoa; phylum Chordata; class Mammalia; order Rodentia; family Sciuridae; genus Marmota; species Marmota marmota. Next base: position 84,236,228 of record NW_026000026.1, read on the forward strand.
ACACCCAGCCTCAGTATCATTTTGACTTGAATTTCCTTAATTGCTAATGATCTTGAACATTTTCAAATATATTTGTTGGCCATTTGTATTTCTTCTTTTCAGAAGTGTCTGTTTAATTTATTTGCATATTTATTAATTGGGCTATTTGATTTTTTTTGGTGTAAAGTCTTTTGAGTTCTTTATATATTCTAAATATTAATCCTCTGTTAGAAAAGTGGGCTAAGAAAGAGTTTCTCCCATTTTGTAGGTTCTTTGTTTACATTCTGAACGTTTCCTTTGCAGTGCTTTTAAAAAAATTAAAAATACATATTTATATTTTAGTTGTAGATGGGCATGATACTTTCATTTTATTTATTTATTTTTATGTGGTGTTGAGGATTGAACCCAGTATATCATACATGCTAGGCAAGCACTCTACCACTGAGCTACAACCACAGCCCCCTTAGCAATGCTTTTTAAGAAGCTTTTTAATTTGATGCCATCCCATTGATTAACTCTTGGCATTATTTCCTGAGCTTTTGGGTTGCACTTGTTTCCCTTCTTGAAGCATATCCTTTGGCCTCCTTTAAAAGCAGCTGACCAGACTCCATGTTAGACTGTACTTTTAGAAGCTTTGTTCAGGAAAGATTTACAAAGTTTAAATTTTCCTCAAAGTTCCCCAACTGCTTAGCTTTAAAGTCTTTCTATGAGAGTTGACATAATCATTCCTAAGGTATTGGTGATTGCCAATGCATTACCTAATGTATTTAGATTTCAAAAGTAAACAAATCTTTGAAAATATCTTAAGATAATTACTCAATTATACAAAACTCTGTGGTACTAGACTTTCAAACAGTGTAAACATATATAGAATAAATCCATAAGTGCTTCTTCGCCTTTCCTTGAGCGAGACTAACTTTATACCTTCCTACTGTGCCAGTTTTGTGATTTGACTTTTTTCTTCCAAAAACATCTCAAAGATGTTTCCAAATAAGTACAAACATATTTATGTCACTTTTTAAAATTACTCATCTCATTTTCTTTATATTTCATGATTCAAATATCACTAAAAATGAGCAAAAAACTGTTTTCCTTTTCATTTATTATTATATATGCATATATTATATATTATATGCATGTATTATTATATATGCTTCCATATACACAAATACACATATAAGCATTTCAAAGTATAACTTTTGAATAAATGCCTGGAAAATTCTACAGTCAATTAAAATCATGACAGATGTAGACAACCTGTCCTCCAATTTCTATATTAATTATATTTATACTAGTAATAATCAATACATGATTCTTAACCTTGTATTTCTTTTATATATTTAAATTTTTTTCATCTTTATAATTTTTTCCAATCAGAAAGATTAATTTATTAGTATTTTATTTTGTAAGTCATTGTTTATTTGTGGTATTGATGTTTTTATATATATTATTTCCATTTGTGTTTTCCTTGTAAATGATCTGCTTATATCATTTATACATTTTTCGAGTCGATTGCCTTTTTTCTTATTGATTTATATATTATTTTAAAAATTTGTTGTAATTAGTTATATGTGACAGTAGAATGCATTTTGACACATCATATATAAATGGAGTATAACTTCTGACTTATCGATTATTTTATGTATTTTATTTTATTTTGTTGCTGGGGATTAAACCAGGGCCTTGCATATACTAAGCACACAAAGTCCCACCAAGCTGTACCTGTAGCCTCTATATAAATATATGTATTTTAAATGTTAATTTTTTGTATATGCTACATATATTTAATTTTATTTAATCTTTTGTTACATATATTATCTATATTTTCACTTACTATTTAACTTTTAACCTTATTTATGGTCCATTTAATTTATATCTTCTACATAGCCACATTTGTCAATCTTCCTTTATGGCTTTTTCAAGTCCTGTCAGTTCATCCTTCCTAACCCAAATAACTCTTTCCACGTTTCTTTCTATTATTCTTGGTTATAACATTATCCTTCTTGCTAGAACCACTGTAACAGTGTCATAACTGACCCTCCACGTTCTATTCTTTCCTCTTCACAACTCATTCTTCATATCTCCCTCTTTTAAAAATGTTAATTAGGACTCTTTTGCTTAAAATTCTTTAATTGATTCACAGAATTAGTGTAAAATTTAAACTTCTAACTCTAGTTTACAAAGACATAAATAGTCAATAGTCTGACTTATCTCTTAGACTGCATCTTATGTGAGTACAGGCTTCAGCTGCATAAGCATTTAAATTTCTCAAAAAAAGCTAAATTTAGTCTTAGTGTATGGCCTTTGCCCTAGTCTCCCTAAATACAAATCATTCCTTTAACTGTTTTGAATGGCTTACTCCTTTTTGCCATTCAAATCTCAAATTTAATGTTGTCTGGAAAGATTTTCCTTCAAAAATAGCCAAAGTCACTCTAGATCATTACAGCCAACTTTAATTCTTCGCACAACACAAACCACAATTTGGTTCTCTTTTTCTTGGTTGATTGTTGCTTGAATGATCAATTTACTTCTCTCTTTCTCTCTCTCTCTCTCTGTGTGCATGTGTGTGTGTGTTTAAAACCAGCCACCTACTTTCCATACAACCTTCTACCTATTTATTCACCTCCCTATGTTCTTTTCATCAATTCAGCCATTCTTTTGGACCTTGTGACTAATATTTTTAAAATATATTTATTGTTATTTAAGTAGGGTTTGTATCAGAAATACTGTGTATCTGTACTCATGGATTGCAGTTTTCAAAGATGTTGGCAAAAAGCATCTTCCATCCCACATGCTTTTCTGAATGTGACATTGCCTATTTTCCACCAAGAGTCCCTTTCCATAGAATCTGGGCCTAGTTACTGGCTTGTAACCAATAGTAGAATACAGCATCAGGGGTGCTGTGTGACAGGTGAGAACAGTTATCAGATGTTAAGTTCTCTTGAAACATCCCCCCTCTGAATTCTCCCTCTGGGGGATACTTCTCACATACCATGCTGTGAGGAGCCCAGGCCACACAGAGAAATCACATGTAGGTGTTCTGGTTTATAGTCTCAGCTGAGCATTGGGGTCATCCTTGCAGGCATCAGACATGTGAATAAAGAAGCTTCCAGATGATTCCAACCCCAGTCATTTTAGTCACCTTCATCTACTCTTCTTAACTGAAGTCCCAGACATCAAGGAGCAGAGATGGACCATTCCCACTGTGTCCTTTCTAAATTCTGATGGTCTAAATCCATAGACATTAGATTTGGGGAGAGCAATAAGTAATTATTTGTTACACTTGTGAATCAGTGGATAGACTAAGTAGTCAATACTTCTACTATTGGTCAGCCTCAACACCTTCATTATATCAGTTAAGTTTTCATGGTCTGAAGTTTTCTTATCTGTAATAGGAGGACAGTGTTATCTGACTTTCCAAAACCACAGGAATTGGTGAGAAGCAGATGAGAAAGTGATGTGAAAGCACTTTGTGAAAGTGGATCTGAAATAAGAATTGAGGAACTATATAAACACAAAGGTAACTTTGAAGTCAAATTATATGTATTTTTTCCTAAGATAAAATAGGCTTACTAACTACCCTGGTCAGAGCTGGTTCCATACTGCAGGAAAGATGATCCTGGCCCCATGGAACATACGCTGTTATCGCAAACACATGAAAAGAACTCTTTACTCTTGATAAATGACTGTAATTCCTTCTGAGAAAGGCAAGATTTGTGTGGTTCCATTCAGAATTGAGAGAAATACAGATATCTCAGATGGGACTGAGGTAAAACTAAAACTGCTTGAAAGTATTTCACCCTTGTTGAGATTTTTCTTTATAACCCAAGGTCACCACATTAAAAATAATTGAATCTGAGTGAGGAGAGGTGGTGTGTTGCTCCAAGGCAAACCAAGGCGTCAGCCAAAATGGCTTAGATCTCCATTGTGAAGTGCCAAAGCCATCAACCATTATGCCAAGTTCAATGATTTCCATGCAACCCAAGTAAATCAGAGTTAGATAAAGAAAGTTTTTGACCTTAGGAAGAGCACTGGAGGGGTGATTTCTCTCTGCCTCAGTATTTCCACTCTATTTTTTTTGCATATCTAAGAAAAAAAGTGTTTATACACAAATTATAGAGATTCAAACTTCCTGATTTTTATGCCTAGTGATTGGTTTATGCAAAACCAACACCTGCTCATTCTCTTTTTGACTATCAATTCTGCTTTAATCTGTTTTAATATTTAAAACAATCTGAGCATCTTTTTCAGCTGTCTGGTTTTTTATTTCTTTAAGAATCTCACAACTGTAAATAGGCAAATGACCAGGATTTAATGCCTAAAAGAAGTATGGTTTACTGGAAAGAATATTCACTTTTTAGTAAGATCTTGGTTCAAAGCTTATTATACACAGTTAAAAACATTGACATTAATCTATCTACTTAAACTTTCTGAAGCTCAGAAACAGAGTAAACAGGAATAATAATATTTACTTCTTAATGTTGCTATGAGGAGTAAATGACCTTTCACTTTTGGGGAGACCAAAGTCATGTTGACATTTTTACCCCAATTCCTCTGGGTTAGGGTCATCTACATGAACATCCCAGCATTCTATCTTACCCAATTTTCTCCAGGTATTTCTGGAAATTCCCATGTATTTTCACACTTGCTCATGTATGTGACTCAGGCTAAACAAAATTCAGAGTAAAGCAGTCCTTTTAGCCTTTGCTTCTGGCCCCCTGCCTATGGGATTCAGGCTAGAGATTAGACATAATTTCCTCTCTACAATTCTGTTTTCCTTCTCCCTCCCCATCTACCTTTCTGCTTAAGTACATAATTTTACCAGTTCTTCATCGTATGCAAGTAAATTCATGAAACATACTTGGGAATCACAATGGTTCCTGGGCACAGATGGACCCTGGATTCTGATTTAGGCTTACTGGGGCATCTGGCTCACAAGAGTTTCTTACATTATGTGATCTAATTTTTCCCTAAGAAAGCTAAGTGATGCATTCAAGAATCCAGAGTTGGGATTCAAACTCAGGCCCTGTGATGCCAGAAAGCCTCAGCTACGTCACAGTTGGAGCTAAGCTCTGGAGCTAAGTTGCCTGGTCTCAGAGCTGAATCTAGCTGCTTTCTCTTCAGTGACTTTGGACAAGGCTACTACTCTGAAACAAGAGAATCAAACCCTATTTTGTGACTTAGCCTAATAGCTGCCCTCAATGATACTGACCCCTGAAGATCACCCTGCAGGATTGGTGATGCCTTCCTATGGGGCAGGAAAGGCTACATCTTTATTTCTCACCCTTGGCAAATATGTAAGTATACCTTTCCTGAGTAAATAACAGTTCTTTGTGATTAATTTCTGATGTGTATTGGGTGGAATTCATGGCTTAAACTAAGCTTACTTCATAGAATTTCAGATTCAATATCTTCCCTTTTCTTTTACATTTTGTTCAAGTCCTCAAATATCTCTTGGATATATCTCTTGGATATGAATTAGCAGAGACAGCTAGGTAGTGTTGTCTCTCTCTCTCTCTCTCTCTCTCTCTCACACACACACACACACACACACACACACATCTTTACAGAAAAATCCAGTGATTTAAAAAATTTCTTCCTCAAGGGACCAGCCATCTGGCATCCAGATCCATGTATAAGTGACACAGTTAGTATTGATGGAGTCAGCCTAGATAGCTAGCTGATGACTCCTATGGCAAACCCCAAGTAACTCAGAAAACTGAGAGGGTACAAATCAATTCAACATTGATTTCTAGCCAAGGAACTAATAACTGCACTTGCATGGTCAAAACAGATGCATTATTTGTTAAAATGGTCCTTCAGAGCCCTTTTTATGATCAAGGGCTGCAAATATGCCCAAGGCTTAGCCAAACATTTCTGCCTCTTTATAGGAGCTGACCTGCCAACTCAGAAAACTCTCCAAAGCTCTTGCCTCTATTGTGGGGTCTCTTGAGCACGTAGGCAAGTCATTGTTCCATTATTAAAGATAAAAGGGATTAATTATGCCATGAATAGAAACGCTATGTAACTATTAAGTTATAGGTAGGATTTTTTTTTTCATGGTGCAGGGGATTGAACTTGAAGCCTTACACATAATAGGCAAGTGCTCTACACTTGATGAGCTATACCCCGTTCCCAGGATTTTTATTATCAATCATTTTCAGGAGAAAAATGTCTCCTGAAGAATTCTTTTCCTTTTTCCCTCATTGTCCTTATTTACTTTTCACTTCATTTTTATGTGTTTTTATACCTTTGGGGCAGGCATTTCAACCTAATTGAGACCATAACCATAGCCACCAGACCAGCTTGCTACCCCTGAACCAAAGATAGATCAATAAATATTTATTTAAAGCACAGCCTAAACAAAAGGGCTTTTTTTCCTTTCTTTTCAAACTTCCAGTGAGTAGATTTGAAATAAAACAATTAAAAAAATCACAACCATCAAAATATTCTCAGAAATCAACTAAACAAAACTTATTATTTTAAATCCAAGATCTGCAAAGGAAAAGAGAAACTGGGATCACTGTGTTTATTACCTGAGATGATGAGCAAATTACTAAGCTTTTTGTGGCTATGGCTCATTTCTTGCCATTCTTGTCCCTCTTTTCTCCCTTAACATGAGGAAGGTGATGATTTAAAATTTGGGCTGACTTCTGTACTTTCCTGTGTTATCTGCATTGGAACCAACAACTGGTAGAGTCTGGAAAGTCCTTGGATTGGCTAGAAAACCATCAGCCCATCAAGTCATTGTTCTGGTACTTCAATTAGCTTTTGAAGCTTATAAACAGGTGGATGCAGGTCTACTTTCTGAAAGAGAGAGAGGGGAAGGGAAAAAACAAAATCTCTGACTTTCAAAAGATATTGTATAAAAGCTCTCTCTTTATGCTTGTGTTAAGGTAGTTACTGTAACACCTGCACTTTGCTTTCTTCAAGGAGAACTTAATTGTCTGTAGTAGGCAAAAATAAGCTCCAAGACCACTTCACATTCTGAAATTTTCAGGGAAATAAGACTTTCAATTCAGTCTGACATTTCCATTAGAGTTCAAATAAACAATAGCAAAGCAGCTCACTTTAGAACCCTCCAGGCTGAACTAAGTGAGACAGAAAATTACTTCTGACACTTCAGGGGACAGTTTTTCTCCATCCCCACCCCATCTCTATATACCCTAAATTCTGCTGTTGTCACCTATATTGATTTTTAGCTCAATTTGTTCCAGAGAAGGGTTTTCATTTTAAAATAACACTGATAACTGGCATTTATTGAGTGCTTACTATCTGCCTGATATTGAGGTAATTAATGTGTGATTAAGTGATTTAATTTTTTTGTCACAACCCCATAGGAGAGAGGTACTTTTGTTTCCACTTCACATAGGGAGAGAATACAGGCATATGTTTTTTCATTCCCTGAGTATGTAGGCTCTGTGATGGTCCGCCTTGTTTTGTTCACTGCTGTATTTTCAGAACCTAGAAGAATATATGGCATGAAGTAGGTACTCAGAAATTACATGTAGAATGAACATTTACATGCATGTGTCAATGAATGAATGCACAGAGGATCCCAAAGTCACATAACCAGCTGGGACCCACTCAGCTGTCTAACCCTGACACCTGTGCCCCTCTTGGCTGTAGCACATAGGTGATTCAGGTGATATGCTTGCACTGTTGATATTACTCTGTTCAGGAAGGAAAGGCATAGCTACCTTCTTATTGCCATAGCCTTTGTGAAACCACTGGCCAGAGCAGAACAAAATTTAGATCCTCTTCAATGGTCATTACTATTTGTTTGGTTTGAGGTTAATGGTCTGGGGGAACTAAAGGAGTAATTGTTTATATATATATTTAGTTGTAGATGGACACAATACCTTTATTTAATTTATTTATTTTTCTGTGGTGTTGAGGATCAAACCCATACTTCACACATCATGTGGGGCAGGTGCTCTACCCCTGAGCTACAACCCAGCCCCTAAAAGAGTAATTCTTCAGTGGAATCTGACAGCCTTTCTACACTCCAGTTCCATAGTCTGTAAAGGAGAAATAGTTGTGTTTACTTCGTACAAATATTGTGGATATTAAGTAGAAAAATATATAGATGAAACACTTAGCACCAATGTCTTACACATAGTGGGCATGCAGTCATAGTTTACCTTTTCCTTCTCCTATTGAATGTGATGCTCTGTCACTTATTTTTGGATAAGCAACAAAATTCCTTTCTCATTTTGGTGCTTTGAAGCACAATATGGGAAAGGAAAAACCTGAATAAGGATGTGCACCCCAGGGTATAGACAATGAAAATGTACTCAATTTGTACTGACTGTTCCCCTGCAGCTAAAATGTTCCCTTGCAGATATTTTAGCACGTGCGTTAATACTCTGAGATAATTCTGGCATTGGTGGTTATGGAAAAAAAGGCCAAACTGACTGAGGGGTTGTGGATACTGGAACAGAGCCTAATTAAATAGGTTATGAAATGCTGTAGGTAATGTGTAGCTGTTTTGAGGTTAGAGAAGACTTCCTTTTCAGAATTTTTATTAAAAGGAGGGATTTTAATAAAGCATTACAAAATATCCAAATTTTAACAAAAACTGGATTTTTAAAAATGCACATATAAAGCGAAAAATGCTTATATGAAAATATACTTTACCAAAAAAGGAAAAAAGGAAAAAAGTGGCTTCCTAATTAGAATTTAAATGCCTCTGAACTTTTTGCTTGAATACAACATCAAATCCTTTGTTGGCCTGAAGAGGAAGGGAGACTGCTTGGGGAGAAGAAGCTAAGTGGGGAGCATGGAGGCAGCCCTCCAAACCTGGGCGTTCACCTGGAGGGTGGAGTCACCTGTGTTGGCAAATCTGGATCTGATGCTAACCCCAAATGGGTCTTGCAACTAGAGATCTTGTGGAGGAGGGAAAAGGGGAGGAAAGAAGGAGGTACTGCGGAATGAAATGGAACAAATTATATTCCATGCATGTGAGATGGTGTCAAAATGAATGCCACTTATGTATAGATATAATGCACTAATAAAAAAAAGAAATAGAGGGATATAAGTACTATTTATGAACATGGCAGTAATGATAACATTAAACACTTAAGTGTTTGATTAAAATTTTAAAATAAAGATTAAAAAAGAGAAAAAAGATTTTGAAATAAGTTTTAATGTTAAAAAGCAAGCAAATAAATATAAAGAAAAGTAAAGGAAAAAGATGTGTGTGAAAATGCATGCAGTAGGGGCCTCCAGAGACAATAGTCCTAACAGCCTGGAGTTTAAGATCTGATGCTTATGCCACTTATGCCTGTAGTGGGTTGCTCTGAGCTCACAGCGTGTTGAAGTCTAAATTCAGAAGAAAATGTTACATCCCAAAAAGGACACTCCGAGCTGAGCAAGTCCCCTAGATGGGGAAACAAGCTCTACCCCATTCTGCTGTTTCCTAGACTACTGGTCACTTAAAGGCTTTGCTCCATGACTTCATCTCTGTAAAATATCTTAGTGATTTGAACAATTGAAAGAAAGCCTTTAGTGGAATGTTTTCCTCTTGAAAGAAAGAATAATAAAGGCAGATTGAGGAATGAGAGTTTAGAGATAAAGCAAATATGAAGTCCCATCTTTCTTCTCTTTTTCTGACTCCCGCAGGGCCACGCAAAGAACGATGTGAGGAGGGCTGCTTGCCGTGTTTGTATCTCATTGCCATGGCTACTTCACATGGCTTTATTCGGCTTGTCATCTTTGCTCCTTGCCTTTATTTATCTTTTTTCCTGTTACTGTTTTTTCCCCCCATTTTGGGTACTGAGGATTGAACTCAGGGGTACTCAACCACTACGCCACATCCTCAGCCTATTTTGTATTTTATTTAGAGACAGGGTCTCACTGAGTTGCTTAACGCCTTGCTTTTGCTGAGGCTGCCTTTGAATTCTCCATCCTCCTGCCTCAACCTTCTGAACCGCAGGGATTATAGGTGTGTGTCACCGTGCCTGGCTGTTACTATTGTTTTAATTTGTGTTCTGTTCAATTCTGCTCCTGTCTGCTCTCCTTCCTTCTTCCTTTTGGATTAGGATTGGTACATTCCTGCAAGACTTTTTGAGGTCATTGGGCTTCAGGACACATCTCCTTCCCTATCTCTGATCTTCAGTGTTAAATGCAAGACATTTTTATTTAGGAATTAAATTAACAATCTATTTCCCTGAAAACTTCTCTTAAAAACTAGAATACCATTAGAGATAATTTGATAGAGATTGAAGTGTAGCAAAACAAAGGCTGAACGTCTTAGCACTGGAGATCTTTGTAGACCCAAAGCAAAATAAGTTTGTCTTCATTTGGAACCATAATAGCCCTGTACAAGATTGAAGCATAATGGCTCAACATGTTTCCGTGAGCACAAGAGTTAGCTAAATTATTAACCCCTTATCTTTATAATATGATTCTCAACCTTAATAAGAATCTGGAAAAAATTTTTCTATTAGTTATTTCTCAGTTCCGAGTACCTAAAATCAATTTTTAAATTATTCATGTGTGGTTAAAACAAAGCATGTGGTGGTCTTCTGTGATCTAGTATTCTCTTTCTTCAATAATATTATTTAGAAAGTGATAGTGATAAAAATACTTACTATAGGCTATATAGTTCTAATAGTAATGGTTTTATTGGCTCAGTAACTCTGGGGATTATGCCTTTTCCTCTCTTCCAAATAATCCTGTTGACTTCTTCTTTCCACCCAATCTGGTTTATTCATTTATTCCACAAGCACTGAATAGTCCAAAGCATTTTGCTAAATGTTGGGCATTAGAACACAGTGAACAGACCCACATGGCCAGGTCATACCAGAGCTTAACACTCATTTGTTTCTTAAAAAGCCTTGATTCTTACCAGGCTCTCAGAGTCTACAGAGAAGAGAAATTCATTCCTTGACTTGAATATTGATGCTTTCAAACTCTGCAATGCTAGACTCCCAAATATCTTCATATTCTACTTGAAATCTGAAATGATTTGACTAATAATTATATTCCTTGAAATCAATAATCCTTATAGACTACCTATAGGGTATAAGTCATTGGAGATAAGATATTCTACTAGTAAAATCCAGATACAATCATTGAGGAGTATATATAGGCAGCACACACTTTCATTTTTATTTTTTACTATTTTTTAGTTAGCTTTTAGGTTTTTAATATATAGGTTATAATTTGCAGAAGATGATATAGATGATAAATTTTCCAGTTTAGAGAAATTTGATAAATGTATGTAGTTATGCTAACTATCCTAATATTGAGAACATTTTCTGCCATCCCAGAAATCTCCTTTTCCTACCGGGGTATGCTAGTACACACCTATAACCATAGCTACTTGGGACCCTGACACAAGAATATTGCAAGTTCTAGGTCAGCCAGAGCAACTCATTGAAACCTTGTCTCAAAATAAATTTAAAAGGGTTCAATAGTAGCTAGCATGTGCAGGACCCTGCGTTCAATCCTATGTAATGGCAAGAAAAGGAAGGAAGGAAGGAAGGAAGGAAGGAAGGAAGGAAGGAAGGATGGATCATCCATCCTTCATTGTTTATATTATGAATATTTTATATATTATAATGTTTTATTCAGCTATTTCATTGCTGCAACCAGAAGACCTGACAAGAACAATTTTAAGGAGGGAAAGTTTATTTTTGGACTCAGAGTTTCAGAGTTCTCAGTCCAAAGATAGTTGATTCCATTTTTAGGGCTAGAGGTGTGGCAGAATATTATGGTGGAAGAGTGTGGGAGCAGGAAAGATTGTGGAATGAGAGGGACATCATTATCCTAGGTACATGTAGGACTGCAAATATGGTGCGACTCTATATNATGGTGGAAGAGTGTGGTGGAAGAGCTTAAGATATCACAGCAGGAAGGGGGGAGGGGGAGGGGAGGGAGGGAGGGAGGGGGAGAGAGAGAGAGAGAGAGAGAGAGAGAGAAAAGACACTCCACTAGCCAGATACAAGATATATACCCCAAAGGCATGCCCCCAATGAACCCACTTCCAGTCACACCCTACCAGACTACAGTTATGACTCAGTTAATTCTTACCAAAGGATTAATTCACTGATTGGGGTAAGACTCTTATGACCCAATCATTTCATCTCTAAGCCTCTTGAAATGTCTTACATATAAGTTTTGGGGGACACTGTACATCTAAATCATACATATGGATATTAGACCTAGACTAGAAATATTTTTATGAATATTTTCTCACAGTTTGTGGCTTTTACACGTTTTCTCGTAAACCTATTGTCATATTCTACTTATTTCCATGATTCATCTCCAATTAGTTTAAACTTTTGAAATAGAAAAGTCAAGAATCCAATCTTCTTTCTTCCTTTCTTTCTTTCTTTCTTTCTTTCTTTCTTTCTTTCTTTCTTTCTTTCGAATTGTTGTAGCATCTCATCCCTGAGGAAATAAATAAGAGATGCCTTTGCTAATGAAATGGATTAAAGGTCAGGGGTAGAAAGATATCATGGGGTAAAATTAAAGATGTTTTTCTATCACACAGGGATTAAAAATATTTTTTAAAGTGAAAATGGAAAGACATACACACAATTGTGGAGAAAGAACGAGGACAAAATGGCTGGAGAGAGACATAAGAGAGAGGCTCAAGAGAGGGGAAGTGATTGATGGAGCCAGACTGATGGAGAGGTTGTAGGAGATAAAATCAAGGACATGAGAGAAAGGGTTTGCTTAGGAAAGATGCCTGCCTCTTGATGTAAGAAGAGTAGGAAAGGAAAGGATGAAAATACAGAAATATATTGAGAAATAAAAGGGAATTTTCAGGATGCTCTATACAATGGCTTTTTAAAAAATTATTAGTTGGTGATAGACCTTTATTTATTTATTTGTGGTGCTGAGAAATGAACCCACTACCTCACGCATGCTAAGCAAGCACTTTTCCACTGAGCCACAACCCCAGCCCCTGTATAATGGCTTTGATCAGAGTAAAATACAAGAAGTCACTGCAGAAACTGAGAGAAGCATGGATTGGCCTCAGAGCTTAAGGATCATGAATTGCAGTGGGGAATCTGGGAGAGTTGAGAGAAAGGACAAATCAGGATGTAAGGACAAAAATGATTTATAAGGTGACCCATTCATTCACTGGCCAGACCATATGCAATGGATCTGTATCAGAAGAAGGAGGGAGAGGAATAAGGATAGAGAGGAGCACTGAAAAGGTAGATAACAGTGTTAGGTGGTGAGGAATCTCAAACATGGGGAAGGCCACCAATGAAAAGATAGATCTTGAGGGCTGGGGTAGAGCGCTCAGAGGTAGAGTGCTTGCCTACCATGTGTGAGGCATGGGGTTCAATCCTTGGCACCACATAAAAATAAAATAAAGATATTATTTCCACCTAAAACTAATATATATATGAAAAGATAGATCTTTATGCTGAGGAGGGAGGAGTTCAAGGTCAGAAGGGAGCTGATAGAGCTCCTAAGAGCAAATGTGTCAATTGATATTACAATCTTCTGATTATGGGCAGCCATATACCTTTAAGCCCCATTTTTTCGTCTATAGGGAATTTTATGCAGGTATGGCTGACCTAATCTTTAGCTTAAGCTTGTGAACATTCTAATTTTCATGAAAGGATAAGAAATGCATTTTAGAATTATACCAGAAAAGTGTTCAAGGGCCTATGGATCTCAAGTTTCTCTCTATTTTATCATATGTAGGTTCAATGATTTTATAAAAATTCTATTAAGTATGCCTTATGAAAGTGATTCCTTCCTATTAGTCACCTAGGTCTTTTCCTTTAGAAAAATTATTCTTCTGTAGTAACACTGGTGTTATACTTAATATGGCCAAACCTGCATGTTAAATTTACTTTTACTTTTAAGTAAAAGATATATACCACAAAGATATATATATATATATATATATATATATATATATATATATATATATATCTTATAGAAAATGAGATATCAACTGGGTGTGGTGGTATACACCTGTCATTCTAAATGTGGGAGGTTGAGTCAGGAGGACTGCAAGTTCAAGACCAACCTTAGAAACACAGCAAGACCTGGTCTCAATAAAAAATAAAAAGTGATAGCGATTTACCTCAATGTTAGAGCATCTGTGAGTTCAACCCCTCACCCCCCTCCCAATAAAGAAAATGAGACACCAAAACTACAGGGAGAAAAAGTGGGAGATAAAGAGCAAGACATCTGGGACATTTATGAGGCTCTAGATTAGTAACACATCTCCATGAGGCTTTTGTTTTGTTTTTTCAGTGCTGGGGATGGAACCCAGGGCCTCATGTCTGCAGTGCTCTACCATTGAGCCATATCCCCAACCCTTAATAATGCATCACGTAAGGAGGCCCTACCAGGGTGTTGAGAAGGTTCTTTCCCAAAATTTTGGTCTTTTTTATATTCTTCATGATTTCATGTCTTAACTAAAATTTGCCAGTAGTCCTTGAGGAAATTTCATCATCTGTTTGCAGATTGTAATTTCCCTTCAATTTTGCAATAAACATACTCAATTATTCTGCCAAAACTCAGACTCTTGTGAAGATAAATTTAATAAAAAGAAAAGTGAAATGGGAAAATGAACTTAGTCTAGCTTGGCTTGGTTTGAAAGTAGGCCCCTCAGTCTGATTAGCCTTCAAGTCAGTGGTTATTGCCACATTTTCTATCCTAATTTCTATTTGGCCTTGGGTAAGTGGGTTGTCAGTTGTACCCAATTTTAGAAACCTTTTTGAGTCTATTATCATCTATCTATTATTTATGATTATCATCCTCTAGAGCCTATTACTATCCCTTAAGCATTGGATGCTCTTTCTTTGAACTGTTTGAGGCTAATGTCGAAAGAACAAAACATCTTTCCTCTGCTCTCACACCACAAAAATCAATCTAGACCTCTATGCACCCCCAAAAGTATGGAGATATCTCCCCACCAGCAAGCAAGCAATCAGTTCTGCAGGGGACACCAGCTGGGTGTCCTCTAGTTCAATTCAAGTCTGACACTATCTACCTGAAAATAGTGTTAGGTCCCATGAGTTGAGGACTCAGTCCTGCAACTGTCCCCCCACCTTCAGAGCTCAGTTGCAAGCTCTAGATTGCTTCTGACCAATCTGCTAAAAATCAGAGTTCCAACAACCTCCTCCTTGGGTTTGATTAATTTGTTCAAACAGCTCACATACATTTACTGGTTTCTTATAAAAACTATGTATTATAAAGAATACAGATGAAGAGGTCAAGGTATGCAGAAAGGGCACTCTTTAGACACATGACCCTCCAGGAACTTACATATGTTTAGCTATTTCAATGTCTTCCAAACTCTGTCCTTTTGAGTGTTGTGGAGAATCCATTGCACAGTATGCTAGAATCATGGAAAACCACGTAGAAATGTGATTGGACCAAAAGGGTATGATCTAATCCTAATAGACTGAGTGGGGAAACCCGGCAAGGCCTGTCTGTTCAGATTCTTCAGCGTTTATTCCTTAAATGTAGGGAACCAGGGCCCTTTCTGAAATGGAGGTCTGCCTCCTAGTATCAGATAAGGTAGGTCAGAGAATTTCTTTATGGCAAACTCCAAGATAGAAAGGGGCGGGGGTGGGGGACATTAGAATTTCTATGACTTGCCTTGTGGAGGGAGTTATGAGCCAGAACCATGAACAAAGTCCAAAACGCACATATATAACATCACTCCTATCAATAGGCAAATCTCCTAATCTCCAGGGAGTCATGCTCTTGTGACCTAATCCAGGACTAAGTAAATTGAATTGTTTAATTTAATAATAGTGAAGGGAAATGTGAGCTATAAGTTACTGCCTTCAATACTGTAAGGATCCAGTTGGGGAGGTAAGACATGTATGTATAAAAGCAGCTAACATAGTAGGTGCAGCGTCTAATGGAATCTCTTAATAATGTGTGCTGTAAGAATTCAAAAGCAGGAGAAATTAATGTGGGTTGGAGATCTCTGGAAAGATTTGTGAAGGGATAGACACTGGAGTTAAAACAGGATTCTAAGAGGAAGACAGAAGTGGACAGGGCAACCCAGCAGGAAGACACTTTATAAGTGAAGCATAGAGGTGGAAAGGCTCATGGGTACTTGGGAAATGCTGGATAGAAGAGAGTGGTTAGATTGGAAGCCTTGAGCTCAGAAATTGGAGATAAATTTCGAAATCTAGGGTGGAATAAATTGTAGTGGATCTTGATATTACCAGTCTAAAGGATATATTGTGTGGCATATTTTAAGGGAACATTCACCATTCAGAACATTTTCACCACAATTCAGAGCCTCCAGATGACTGCTTTTGCTAGTGCAGAAATTCACATAAGAAATTCTGACTCAAATGTTAGTTAAGCTGGTTCAACAAGAGAGAGGTTGTGAGGCACAAAACATAGGATTCTAATACCCAATATTTTGTTTTCCTTTATTATTTTCCTTTATAAAACACTTTTAGCTGTGTGCTGTGGTGCATGTAATCCCAGCATCTCAGAAGCCTGAGGGAGGATGATCAAAGTTTGAGGCCAGACTCAGCAATTTAGGTAGACTCTGCCTCAAAATAAAAAGTAAAAAGGGCTAAGGTTGTAGTTCAGTGTTAAAATCTCCCTGAGTTCAATCCCCAGTACCAAAACAAACAACAACAACAAAAACAAACAAAAATTTTTAGATTTGATAAACTCTTTGTTGGAATTTTTTTGTGCTATAAAATACCTCTCAGAGATATGATACTGTAAAATTCAGATGGCTCTACTAAAAATTGCTCATATCTCAAAAAAATGAAATTGTCTGAAGGTGATTGTTCATGGAAATAGAGGAAAAGCAAAAATAACCACATACAGTCTTTGGATCTTCTCTCTTTCCGAGTGACTCGATACTGGGAGTCACAGAGATAAGCAACCTCTTGGTCTCAGCTAGAGAAAGCTTCCCTTTTATTTTGACCAGCCCTATACAAACCAGGTCACTGCATGTTGTATTCACGGCTTTACAAAGCCCTGCTTTCATTCTAGTTAGAGGCTGATCTCTATTCAGGACCTTTGTTGTTCATGGACACCGAATAAAAGAAAAGGGATCTGATGTTGGCTGGGCTGGGTTGCAGAACTGCAAGTGGAAGCCTCTTATTTTCAAAATGGGAGACTCTTCTAGGCCCTGCAGTGCCCCTTGCTTCTGTATCTCCAAGTTTCTACCAGCTTTAGGTCCCCGAAAAATGTGTTAGTGAGGGTAGGATCCACTTGAGCAACTTGTGGGATTGAATCATGGGGTTTTAAAAATACTGTGCTCTGTAGGAGTTTATACTCCTGTGCCTTAGGTATGTAATAAAATTTGCATGTTCTTTTCCAGGCTTAAAAAAAATACTATGCTATAAAGCAGGCAGTATATTTGAATAGTTGGCCTTTTATTACTGCACAAATTCTTTAAGTGATCTGTCTCTAGAATTTTAGAGCTGAGTGGGATTTTATTGATCATCTTCTTCAGGCATACCATTTATGAATGAGGAAATAAGGGTTAGGGATAACAACCACTAAGGTGACAAATCAGCTTTCTGGGGAGATTTCATGTGATGCAGGTTTTCACTACTAAAACTGAGAAAATCCTAGGCAAATGGAGAGAAGATGGTCACCCTAAGAACCAACTGACTAACTCAGTTTCACAGCAGTGGTTGAAATGTGGCAGACTAAAAGCCATGCTGCCTTTCAATTCAAGGATTTTCCATAACAGAATAACACAACCAAAATGTGTCCTCATTCATGGGCCACATGTTAAGATCAAAGAATATTATAAAGGTCAGTTTGATATTATGCTCTAGATGTTTATAAAAGTTTTTTCCCCACTTTGGATTTACGCCATCTTATCTCTAAGAACTCAGCATTAGTACATAAAATTTTAAGTGTATTTTAAGTTTAATAAATATAGTAGGCTATTTCTTACTTTATTGGATGGAGGCAGGGTGGAAGTCAATGAAGTATACTGAGAGTAGCCAAAGAAAGCATTTGTTCTGAAAATTAGTTTAGGGCCAAAGTTATTGTATCTCCCAATATATGAGGTTGGATTAAAGGCACAAGGCAATAGACAGGAATTTTTTAAAAAAATTTTCATTCTAATTTGTTATATATGACAGCAGAATGCATTACAACTCATATTACACATATAGGTCAAAATTTTTCATATATCTGTATACAAAATATATTCACACCATTCGTGTCTTTGTACATTTACTTAGGGTAATGATGTCCATCTCATTTCACCATCTTTTTTACATTCTTTGTCCCCCTCACTTCCCCCTCCCCTTTGCCCTATCTAGAGTTCATCTAATCCTCCCATGCTCCCCCTCCTAACCCCACTATGAATAAGCCTCCTTATATCAGAGAAAACATTCGGCATTTGGTTTTTTGGGATTGGCTAACTTCACAAAGCATTATATTCTCCCAACTCCATCCATTTACCTGCAAATGTCGTGATTTTATTCTCTTTTATTGCTGAGTAACATTCCATTGTGTATATATACCACATTTTCTTTATCCATTCATCTACTGACAGGCATCTAGATTGGTTCCACAATTGAATTGTGCTGCTATAAACATTGATGTAGCTGTGTCCCTGTAGTATGGTGTTTTTAAGTCCTTTGGTTATAGATCAAGAAGTGGGATAGCTGGGTCAAATGGTGGTTCCATTCCAAGTTTTCTGAGGAATCTCCATACTGCTTTCCACATTGGCTGCACCAATTTGTAGTCCCACCAGCAATGCATGAATGCACCTTTTCCCCAACATCCTCATCAACATTTATTGTTGTTTGTATTCTTGATAATTGCCATTCTGACTGGAGTGAGATGAAATCTTAGAGTAGTTTTGATTTGCATTTCTCTAATAGCTAGAGATGTTGAACATTTTTTCATTTATTTGTTGATTGATTATATGTCATCTTCTGAGAAGATCTGTTAAGTTCCTTGGCCCATTTATTGATTTTGTGTGTGTGTGTGTGTGTGTGTGTTCAGCTTTTTGAGTTCTTTATATATACCCTGGAGATTAGTGCTGTATCTGATGTGCAAGTGGTAAAAATTTTCTCTCAACCTGTAGTCTCTCTACTCACCTGACTGATGGTTTCTTTTGCTGAGAAGAAGCTTTTTAGTTTGAATCCATCCCATTTATTGATTCTTGATCTTAATTCTTGCACTATAGGAGTCTTATTAAGGAAGTATGGGCCTAATTCAGTATGATGGAAATTTGGGCCTACTTTTTCTTCTATTAGACACAGGGTCTCTGGTTTAATTCCTAGGTCCTTGATCTACTTTGAGTTGCATTTTATGCATGTTGAGAAATAGGGGTTTAATTTCATTTTGTTGCATATGGATTTCCAGTTTTCCCAGCAACATTTGTTGAAGTTATCTTTTCTCAAATGTATGTTTTTTGGCACCTTTGTCTAATATAAGATAGCTGTAATTATGTGGGTTAGTCTCTGTGTCCTCTATTCTGTACCATTGGTCTACCAGTCTATTTTGGTGCCAATACCATGCTGTTTTTGTTACTATTGCTCTGTAGTATAGTTTAAGGTCTGGTATAGTGATGCCACCTGCTTCACTCTTCTTACTAAGGATTGATTTATCTATTCTTGGTGTCTAATTTTCCAGATGAATTTACTGACTGCTTTTTGTATTTATATGAGGAATGTCATTGGGATTTTGATTGGAATTGCATTAAATTTGTATAGTGCTTTTGGTAGTATTGTCATTTTGACAACATTAATTCTGCCTATCCAAGGGCAAGGTAGATCTTTCCATCTTCTAAGGTCTTTGATTTCTTTCTTTAGCGTTCTGTAGTTTTTATTGTACAGATCTTTCACTTCTTTCATTAGGTTGATTTATTTTTAAAATAAATTTTATTTATTTATTTTTGAGGCTATTGTAAATGGGTAGTTTTCCTCATTTCCCTTTCAGAAGATTTGTCACTGATGTAAAGAAATGCCTTTGATTTATGGGTGTTGATTTTGTATCCTGCTACGTTGCTGAATTCATTTACTAGTTCTAAGTTTTTTGGCGGAATGTTTTGGGTCTTTTAGGTATAGAATCATATTGTCAGCAAATAGTGCTAATTTGAGTTTTTCTTTTCCTATGTATATTCCTTTAATTTCTTTCATTTGTCTAATTGCTCTGGTCAGTGTTTCAATAACACTGCTAAATAGAAGTGGTGAAAGAGGACATCCCTGTTTTGTTCCAGTTTTTAGAGGGAATGCTTTCAATTTGTCTTCATTTAGAATTGTATTGGCCTGAGACTTAGCATAAATACCTATTACGATGTTGAGTTATGCTTCTGTTATCCCTAGTTTTTCTAGTGTTTTGAACATGAAGGGGTGCTGTATTTTGTCGAATGCATTTTCTGCATCTATTGAGATGATCATATGATTCTTATCTTTAAGCCTATTGATGTGATAAATTACATTTATTGATTTCCATATGTTGAACCAACCTGCATCCCACTTGACCATGGTGCATGATCTTTTGGATATGTTTTTGTATTAGATTCATCAGAAATTTATTGAGAATTTTTATATCTATGTTCATTAGAGATATTGGTTTGAAGTTTTCTTTCTTTGATGTGTCTTTGCCTGGTTTTGAAATCAGGGTGACACTGGCCTCATAGAATGAGTTTGAAAGTTCTCCCTCTTTTTCTATTTCCTGAAATAAATTGAAGATTATTGGTATTAATTCTTCTTTAAAAGTCTTGTAGAACTTGGCTATGTATCCATCTGGTCCTGGGCTTTTCTTGTTGGTAGGTTTCTGATAGCATCTTCTATTTCATCGCTTGAAATTGATCTGTTTTAATTGTGTATATCATTCTGATTCAATTTGGGCAAGTCATATGACTCTAGAAGCTTGTCATTGCCTTCAATATTTTCTATTTTATTGGAGTATAAATTTTCTGAATAACTTCTAATTATCTTCTGTACTTCTGTAGTGTCTGTTTTTGTGATATTTCCTTTTTTATCACATATGTTAGTAATTTGAGTTTTCTATCTCCTCTTCATTAGCATGGCTAAGAGATTTTCTATTTATTTTTCCAAAGAACCAACTTTTTGTTTTGTCATTTTTTTTTCAATTGTTCCTCCTGTTTCGATTTCATTGATTTCAGCTCTGATTTTCATTTTTTTCTGTCTTATACCACTTTTGGTGTTGATTTATTCTTCTTTTTCTAGGACTTTGAGATGTAATATTAAGTCATTTATTTGTTGACTTTTTCTTTTTTTAAGGAATGAACTCCATGCAATGAGCTTTTCTTTTAGTACTGCCTTCACAATGTCCCAGAGATTTTGGTTATGTTGTATCTGTGTTCTCATTCACCTCTAAGAATCTCTTAATTGCCTCCTTGATGTCTTTTGCAACCCAATGTTCATTCAGTAGCATACTAATTAGTCTCCAGGTGTTAAATAGCTTTTATTTTTTATTTTATCATTGATTTCTAATTTCATTCCATTATGGTCTGATAAAATGCAGTGTAGTATCTCTACTTTTTTATATTTGCTAAGAGTTGCTTTGTGGCATAATATATGGTCTATTTTAGAGAAGGATTCATGTGCTGCTGAAAAGGAAGTGTATTTGTTCAGTGAAGGATGAAATAGTCTATATATGTCAGTTAAATCTAAGTTCTTGATTATATTATTTAGTTCTATAGTTTGTTCAGCATTTGTTTGGACGATCTATCTAGTGGTGAAAGAGGTGTGTAAAAATTACTCAGAATTATTGTGTCATGGTGTATTTGACTCTTGAACATGAGAAGCGTTTGATGAACGCAGACACCCCATTGTTTGGGGCATATAAATTTATAATTGTTAGGTCTTGTTGCTGTATGGTTCCCTCGAGCAGTATGAAATATCCTTTTTTATCCCTTTTGATTAACTTTGGCTTGAAGTCTACTTTATTTGATATGAGGATGGAAACCTCTACTTACTTCCACAGTCCGTATGAGTGGTATGATTTTTCCCAACCTTTCACCTTCAGTCTGTGGATGTCTTTTCCTATGAGATGAGTATCTTGGAGGCATCATATTGTTAGGTCTTTTTTTTCAAAAAAATCCAATCTGCCAGTCTATGTCTTTTGATTGATGAGTGTAGGCCATTAACATTCAGGGTTATTATTGAGACATGATTTTATTCCCAGCCAGTTTTGTTTATTTTTTTGGAATTTTACTGGACTTGGTTTTTTCTTTGATTAAATCAGTTTTTCTTTAAGTGTAATACTTCCCTCTGCTGATTTTCATTGTTGTTTTTCAAATCCTCTTCATGGAGTGTTTTGCTGAGGATGTTCTGTAGTGCAGGCTTTCAAGTTGTAAAACCTTTAAACTTTTGTTTATCATGGAAGGTTTTTATTTTACCATCAAATCTAAAGCTTAATTTTTCTGGATATAAGATTCTTAGTTGGCATCCATTTTCTTTCAGAGCTTGATATCTGTTGTTCTAGGATCTTCTAGCTTTCAGGGTCTGGTTTGAAAAATCTGCACATATTCTAATTGGTTTACCCCTACATGTAATCTGATTCCTTTTTCTCGTGGATTTTAATATTCTCTCCTTATTCTATATGTTATGCATTTTCATTGTGATGTTCTTGGTGTGGATCTGTTGTGATTTTGTGCATTTGGCATTCTGTAAGTCTCTTGAATTTGGTTTTCCAATTCATTCTTCAAGTTTGAAAATTTTGCTGATATTATTTCATTGAATAGATTGTTCATTCCTTTGGTTTGGAACTCTATGCCTTCTCTATCCCAATAACTCTTAAATTTGGTCTTTTTATGCTATCCCATATTTCTTGAATGCTCTGCTCATGTTTTTTTTTTTACCATTTTCACTGTGTGGTCTACATTTTTTTTCAAGATTATGTATTTTGTCTTCCTTATCTGAGATTCTGTCTTCCATGTGGTCTAAACTGTTGGTGATGCTTTCAATTGACCTTTTAATTTGGTTTACAGTTGCTTTCATTTCAAGGATTTCCATTGTTTTTTTTGGAACCTCTCTCTCCCTATTGAAGTAATCTTTTGCTTCCTGTATTTGTTTATGTAGCTCTTTGTCAAAATGATCTTTTGCTGCCTGTATTTGCTTTCTTATATCATCCTTTAATTCACAGAACATTTTAATTATGTACATCCTGAACTCCTTCTGTGTAATTTCTTCTGCTGTGCTAGCCATAGATTCTAATAATGGGGTATCTTGATTTATTTGGGGCACTTTCTTCCCTTGTTTTTTCATATTGATTGTGTGTCTTCCTTTCTAGCATTGTTTATCCAAGGCATTACCGTTTTTACTCTTTAGGCTTATAGTGTTCCTGTAGGGTTCAATACCTCTCCTTTGAGGTGAAGGACAATATTATTGGATCCCAATATAAACAATATACACCCCCAAAACAAATGTTTGCTAATAAGACATTTACAGTTTGGTCACAATGTACAGAAATGGTAAATTCAATTATTATCTACAATATACTCAGTAGGTTTGTAAAAGGGTTTGTAGTTTCTGATGGTGGTCAAAGAACCAAGGGTGAGAAGTAGGATGATATGCTGAGGATGTAGGAAGTGAGGGTATCAGTTGTTAGGACGTGTGAAAGAAAAATATAAAGAGGAATATATTTAAATATAAAGAGAAATAGTAGCAGGAGAACAGAGAGGAAGTAATTTTGGGTAGAGAAGTAAGTGGGAGGACAGGAGATTACATAAAACAAACACACATATATATTAAGAAAAAATGAAAAATCTTAAAATAGTAGAAATTGGTGGGAAAAAGAAAACATTTTAAAAAATTAAAAAATAAAAAGTATATATAATACAACTGTAATATACTGTTCAGATGTCCCAGTCCTCAAAAGCCTAATTCATGCAAAGTACTTGGTTCCACATATGTTGGGGAGAATAGGGAAGGAGAAGAAAAAGAATCTTGAAAGAAGAAACAAGGATTGTTTTGGCTGGAAATCACTATTTTTCGTGCTTCCCTTCTCATCCAGTAGGTGGGGTCATCTGTTGTTAGCTGGTATTTCCGCCCTTAGGATGGTGAAGGTAACCAGGGTGTCACTGTGCTGGGTTAGCAACTTCTGGGGAGAGGGGGGAGTTAGAAACTGGGTACATGGAAGATGGTGATGAAGGTGACCCAAGATGGAGGCTCCTGCTTTCAGGGGTGGAGTGTCAGGTTGGGTGTGGGAACCGAGCGATGGCATTGGACAATGAGTTCAGAGATTAGCTCTGTGGCATGCAGTGTTGGCTGACTTTAGAGCCTGTGTGAAGTTCCCAAGTGCAGGCAGGCTACTGTGCTTAGGGGACTATGTCCTCTGCTGCAGAGTCCCAAGATGGTGGTGACTGGGAGAGTCCCACATTGGTAGATGGGGTCCACACAGGAGTGGCAGCCAGAATTCCTGCATGTGGGAAGCTGCTGGGTGTCCTGAGTGGGAGCGGCGTCAGTGATTTATGCTCTGGTGGATGGCCGAAAGTTTTCTGCAGCTGTTGATGGTCTTGCTTGGGTACCCAGTAGTTCTGCATGGGCCAGTAGTTGGGAGACCTACTCTGATGCTGAGGCCTAGAGCCCTGGACAGGCACAGTGTCCATGATTCCCTCTAGGGAGCAGGAATATTGCTCTCAGAGAAGTAGCATTCTCACTCCTTGAGTCCCAGGTCATGGAGCGACACAGAATGCTGCCTCCCTCTGGCCCATCATCTTGGATTTCCAGGACAAGAATTTTATATTAATGAAAATTGAGGGCTGGGACTCAGTAGTAGAGCACTTATGAAGCATGTGTGAGGCACTGTGCTGCAACCCTTGTGCTGCAAAAACAAAACAAAACAAACAAAAATGAACAATAAACCTTAGCACTATTGTTAACAGTTCTCCCTGTCTCAATTCTTGTGACTGTAGCTATAAAGCAGTGATAAATTGATACTTGAAGTTTTGAAGTAGCCTTTCTACTTTTCAGGCACAACCCAGGCAACTCTGAATTCTTGATGATAAAGATGAAATGCTTAAAACTCAGGTTGATAAAATTGCTGGATTTATACACTCTGTTTTTTTTTTTTTCTTTTACAATCTACTTTTTAAAATATCAATGATTCATTGGATTCCACTTAATTACTATCATCTTATGCCACGAGCTGTCTGGGGGCAAAATCATCTTCATCCATGACTTAACTGTTTAGAACAAGTCCTCCAACCACCTCCTGCCTGTGACCACCCCTCCTGCCTGTGACCACCCCTCCTGCCTGTGTTCATGGTACTCACTGCTGATTTGTTCTGGTACTCATTCCTGCTCAAACCTGACTGGTCCTCAAAGTACTTCTGAACATGTGTCTTCAATCTAATGCTACACACTGACCCAAACTGGTACCAAATACAAAATCTATTCTGGCACCCATAATTAATTATTGTGGGACTCAAATTACCCCCAGATTTGTGCAACTCATCTGGATATCCTCATACTGTGATATCCCACATGCTATCTCCTTCTATGTGATTTAAGGGTGAAATTTCAACATGTCTAAAAATGAAATCCTCATCTCTACCTTCCAAGTCTGCTTACCTCCTGCCATCCTGATTCCTGCTCTCCAGTTAGTCACTAAAGCCTGTATTTTAATTGTTCTAAAAATCTCTGAAATCCTTCTCCTGCCTTCTGTCCCTGCTGCCACTGCTGTATTTGGGCTCTTGCAAGGCCTGCTTGCTGGTATCTCTGGCTACTTTCTCTTCTTTTCTTCCTTCAACATTGCTACAGGAGGGGTTTCTCTCAAAAATCACAAATCAAATCATGTCATTCCTCTCCTTTAGATTCCTACTCTGGCTCCCCCTAATCTTCAGAAGATAGTTCAGGTCTCATGGGTTAGCTTATGAAAACTTTTCATGCATCTGTGCTTATCTTTCCAAAATTGCCTACTTCTTCCCAATAGTTACTGAGGGACTGGCTAAATCATCTTTGAAAATGACAAGGTTGCTTTGTTTAAGAAATCTTTTTTTAGTTTTTAATTTATTTTATTTTATTAAGTTTAATAAAAGTATTTAGATAATTTATTTTAAATTTTAATGTTCTTGCTAGACATGGTGGTACACACTTATAAACCCAGTGACTTGGGAAGCTGAGGCAGGAGGATTCCAAGTTTGAGATCAGTCTCAGCAACGTAGCAAGCCTATGTCTGAAAATAATAAATAAAAAGGACTGGAGATATAGCTCAATAGTAAAACATCCCTGAATTTAATCCCTGGTACAATAAAGTTTTTTCTTATAAATGTTTTTAAGATTGGATTTTTTCCTACATATTGCTTTGATCAAATTCTGTAGATCTTATTCCACTTGTCATTAATCTCTAACTTGTTTATACTTTCAGTTTTAATTCTGATTTTATTCAGGATTTATTATACAGAGATATTTAACGATTTTAAAATGAATAAAATATTTTTAATCTTGTTTTTATTGTATGCATTAGAGTTAGAAAATGTGAACAAAATAATCTCTGCATTTTGAAATTTTCTGAGAATATGTGTGGTCTAACATATAACCCATTTTTGTAAATATTTCATGGAGTTTAAGAATTTATATTCTCTTAACTGTTGAGTCTACTGTTCTCTCAATATATATTAAATGAAAAGTATTAATTGTGATATATATGTAGTTTCTTAGAAAGTTTTTTTTTCATGTACATTTTCTGAGTAAGGATACAGATATATACTGTCTCAAAGATAAGTATATGTTCTTAAGTTTTTTGAGATTTGGCAAGGTAAGTATCCTAGATTCACAGTGGCTTTTCTTCAGAATTGGGATGATACCATTTCTTTGTTTTCTAGCAACCACATTTACAGTTTTATTTAATTTCTTGTGCTTATATTATTTTGTAGCTTTAGTTGCTGTGAATCCATCATTTCCCCAGGAGTTAATTCTACTTGTTCAGTTTAGAACTATATTGTTATATTTTTGTTACTATATTTAGCCATTCGGATTGTCTGATCCTACTTGTAGCTGTGAGTAATACCCTCAATGATCATTGCTGATCATATAATACCACAACAGGTTCTGACTACCGGGGACCTGCCTCCATAGTCTGTGCAGGGCATCTGTGTACCAGGAGTCTGGGTACCTGTAGTCACAGTAACCATAGATTGTCAGCAGTCCTGCTCTGCTTCTCCAGCTTCACTCACTCTGTTTGCCATTGCCCCAATCCCACTTTAGAGAGCTGTTCTCATGGCTTGAATCTAGAGGCTAAGCAGGAGTCTGTAGCTCTAAGCAGCCGCTGCTCCTCTCATGACAACAGGGACGTGGGTGGATACTGATGTCAGTGTTTTGATATGGTGAGTTAATCACCTCACCAACTATCTTCATCCTGCTCTTTCCCCTAGTTCCCACTGTTTTTGTTCTTTGGATTATTTTGAGGCACAATTGGGAAAACAAACTCTGTTTGGCCTACTTCTTTGTATGAGATTGTGGCTTCCTCAACTGTCTTGGGTTTTACTTTCAATTTGGTCCAAACTACTAAATGTCCTTGAGAAATTTGGTTGGTCACATCACTTTCAAATTTACCACTCTGCCAAGATTTATTTATTAGACCATATGTGCTTTTCTGACATTTTAATGGGATTTCCCACTCCACCTCCCCAATGTAAACCTTTGTATTCAATTAGCCAGCATGCACTTTCTAGAAAGCCAACTCTGAGTTTAGGACTTTAATATGTAACCAAGACTTTTCCTTTTTACTATTCCCTCTGTTAAAGAATGTAAGTCTCAAATCAAGTCAGCAGTATTCTGAAATATGCCTTAAAGTTCTCCTTCCTGCTTCATGACCACTCAGAGCCCCTGGCACATGTTAGATATCTTGTACCTCAGGGTAAGAACATGGGGACCACCTTTATCTCATCTCTTAGGAAATATAATTACAAAAGGTCCAACTTCAAACATATTTATCAAAATCCAGTTTAGTCTTATCTCAGGAAGTTTGGGGACCTTTATACACAGGGACTCCTGGTTATATAGATGAGTTCCCCTCGAATGCACTCATGTTTGTGTAACAGTTTTTTTTTAAGTTTATAAAAGCTAATTTTATTCTCACATATAGATAAATTATTTTAACTGTGTGTGTGTAACAGTTTTTCACTTAGACTTTCTCATTTGAGTCTCTTGATAATTTTCTTCATAGCTGTAGAATACTATTCTCATTTGGCACATGAGGAAATGGACTCAGACAGGTTATTTGCCAAAGTATACAAATTAAAAATGGGGAGGGAAGCACCAGTCCTCAGACCTTGAAATTCTTTCTCTGAGTACAATGCTTTACTTGTATACCTCACGTGGATTTCTTTAATGACTGAGGTGAAAGCAGCGTTCTTAGACCAAAGCGGATTTAAAATCTAGATAAGTATCTATGAGGCGAGACAGGAATCGAACTGGACTTTAGGGGCCCGATACATTATTTACTGAGAAGAATGTGTCTGATTGTGACAGATTAAGTTTTTATATTATTTTCACAAGTCATAGAACGAATTACTCCTTAAAGAAGCTCCTCTGATAAAAAACAATTCCAAAGCATCATTGTAGGAATGATTGCTTGAAGATACTTAGTGACCTGCATTAAAGCCATACTTTCATCTAGGGTCCTTTCTTGGGGTTTATTAATTATCCATTCTGTTTGACAAATGCCCTCCCCACTCCAAGCTTAGTGGCTTAATACAGCTACCATTTATTATTGCTTCCAGGTCTACCAGTCAGCTGGGCAGTTTCTGCTGAGCCAGCCAGGCTTAGCTGATCTCAGCTGGGCTCACTCATGTATCTGTGGTCAGCCTGAGGATTCATTGGGAGCTGGCTGCTCTATTCATGTGTCTGGTGGTAGGCTGGTTGACTGTTGGTTGGGGCAATGTCTGTCACCATCGAGCGAGTCAACCCAGTCTGATTCATGGGGTGGCATCAGAGTTCCAAGAGAGCAAGTGGAAGCTCTCCAGGCCGATTGAGCTCTAGGATTAGAACTGGCACAATGTCATTTCCACTGCACTTTGTTGGTCAAATAATTCAAAAAGCCAGCTCAGATACACAGGGTAGAGAAGAAGTTAGAAAGTCATATTGAAAGGGCCATGAATACAAAGAGGAGAATAGCTGGCATCATTTTTGCATCATTACCACACCTGGCTCACAGTTGCTGTGAGTGTTGGCTGCAAAAGGATCATAGATGCCTTCCAGAATGGCCTGAACTATGTCTCCCCCAAATTTCTATGCCGAAGTCCTCATCCTTCATGTGACTTTATCAGGATATAGAGTTTTTAGGAGGTAATTAAGATTCAATGAGGTCATAAAGGTGGGGCCTTAATCCAATTGTGACCTTATAAGATAAGCAAGAGAGAGAAATCTTTGTTTCTTTCTTTGCCTTTGATGATTCAGTGAGAAGGCAGCCATGCCATCCAGGAAATGGGCCCTCACCAGAACCAACCCTGCTGGCTCATGACTTGGGCCTTCTGTCCTCCAGAATTGTGAGGAAATAATTTCTGTTGTATAAAACAGGTAGTCCATGGTGTTTTAGTATGGCAGCCTGAACTGACAAACACACTTCCTCTTTTCTGGAGAATGGCCTTAGCTGTAGGGAGACTGCCTTGCCCTAGAGATTATGCCCTCATTTTTCATGTGTTGGGGAAGGAGGTGTAGCTTACAACAAATGGCCAGTGGATTTGAAAGAACAAAAAGTCCTTAACTCAAGGGGCAACGACTCCAACTACTCTGTCATATTGTTTAAGCTCCATGGTCTCTATATGAATCAGCTTGACGATAGACTTAGTCTGAGACCACATCCTTTACCCCCCTCCACCATCTTCCTTTCCTCTTAAACCTTAACAGGTTTTTATTGATGATCACTCCTTCAGTAATTCACAGGCACCCAGTTCCATCACCAGGCCCCACTTATAGGATCCCTACCCAAACAGATGTTGTAGGATAATAAGATATTAAAAGCAGACACTTGCCATTAGCACATATTTACAAGAATAGTTGCATATTTTTAGCTTAGTTGTAATATCTGTGAAATTTCAAAATGCCATTTTACACTCTGTTAAAAATAACAATGGTTAACATTTGCTAAGTGCTTGGGAGGCTGTATGCTGAGTGTGTAGCAAATACGATCTCATTTAATCCTCGTCATGCCCATTGGAAAGCTGCTGTTACTATCAGTTTTTAACTCCACATGTTTTCTAAATCATTTCATATCTGGGATTTTGATCTACTATTCTTTGCTCTAGCAACAAAAGACTCCTGGGGGTGCATAAAAATAGCCTTTGACACATGGCATTCAGGAAACATCTGAGTGTCACAGACAAGACAACTTGACCTTCATTTGACTTAGGAGATCAGGCCTCTCTGGGTGCATCATTGAACAGTCTTGATAAAAACCTAATGGCCAAGGGAGCAATCCTGTTCAAAACATTGACACTCTTCAGGGAAGTTAGCTGGCCATTGGGGTGTGCCTCTCTGTGTTGCAAAGTGTTCAGCTGAAGAATGCGCGTAGACTCCAGGCACACTCATTTTAGTTTTCAAAAAGTTTTAACCTCTCACCTTTCCATTAAATCATGTTTATTAATACAACAAACCTTTGAGTTTTCATTACTGCATTTTAAGTACTTATCTCTCTTTTTCTATCGTAAGTATATGAGCGTCACAGGAAAAGGAGAAATTAGTCAATAGCAACTGTTTAAGACAGTGAATCTGTAACTTCAGCAGCTGCAGCAGGAAATAGGAAATCTTATAAAGGGAGGGTCAAGGAGCACCATCAACTCTTTGTTAGTTATGTGGGGATGCTTTGTCTTTTTCAGTTTAGGTGGAAATGGCCTATGACTCCAAGGGAAAATCCAGAAAGGAAGACCAGATAAGACTGTGTTTGGCATGGTACTAAGCCAGAAACCAAGGCTTAGAGAAGTAAAAAGAACTATCCCTGAGGTCACACAGCCAGGAAGTGGCACAATCAGAATTTGGACATGGGTGCTCCTCTTCATGCTGAAATAGCAGGAAATGAGAGTGAGCTACATGATGGTGGTGCTTTCTGGAGAGTCTCCCATACGATGCAGTTTCTTCTATAGTGAAAGTAAAGAAAATTCTGATGGATGGCATTCAATGCAGTTTCATGATTTCATCTACCCGAGTTAAATTCCTGCAAGTGTAATTTAAGAAGATTTTATCTGAATTTATAAAATTAAATGTATTAGTTACTAGGAAGTGCAGCAGGCATTTGAAGAGAGGAGGGCTTAAGAGACAGACTAAATATGATTGTGTTTTTCTGAGTTTGGCTGATTTGAAACCTCTCCTAAGACTGATGAGAAACTGCTAAGAGGTAGAAATGCTGGAGATTTTATA
The DNA here is from genome assembly GCF_001458135.2 of Marmota marmota marmota. Lineage (NCBI taxonomy): Eukaryota > Metazoa > Chordata > Mammalia > Rodentia > Sciuridae > Marmota > Marmota marmota. Next base: position 84,267,481 of record NW_026000026.1, read on the forward strand.
AAGAAAGTTTCTCTGAAAAGTGAATAATTAAGGCATAAAATTCTTTCAATGAAAGAAAAAGAGGTCTAAGTTACCAGGAGACTGGATGCCTTGTTCTGCAAGGGACTAGAGATTGAAGGCTGCCATTGGGCATTCTACAAATTTCCTTTGGTGCGGACTCTCTGGCATGGAGCCCATGGGTTACCCACCTGTTTGCACAACACACAGGAAGGATTCACAGGAATAGCTCGAGTTCCCAAAGACCATTTGTTTCATCTAAGAGAAATACAATCCCCATGAATGCAGTTGAGTCTCAGTTTTAGTGGATTATTATCTGTCCCTGTGTTTTAAAGACAAAGCCAACTGATTTCTACATCTGCTTTAGCTGATCTTTTCCTGTGTTAAGCAGACATCCAGGGAATGCAGGTTTCCTCTATTACCTAAAGTGCAGGAGAAACATTAAGGACAGAGATGAGAAAAGAAGTGAGAACATAAGGCAAAAGGATTGGTGAGATTAAAAAAAAGGGGGGTGGGTGGGGAGTAGGGGCCTGGTGAGGGATCCTTGGCTGGGTGCCCAGAGCAGCTACAACAGAGGGACAGAACCCAGCAAGAGCATTTCCTGCTTTGGGTTAAAAAAATAAATCCCACTCTCCTCTAAGAGGTGGTCTATTCATCTTGTGCAGCATTAGGTCATTAATTTGAAAATTGCAGGTAGTAAAAACAGCAGTCATTTTCTTAACACCTAGATGAATGGGCCTCTCCCTGCTACACCCACTGTACACCTGGGTTATATTCATATTATCTTATGTGTGGGAAGTTTCCCAGAAAGTTTCATCCTGGAAGAAAGCTTAAAGCTTGTTATTGCTTTTCTGAAACTTTCCTACATTTCCTATCTATTTGTTTGTCTCAACCCACAATCTTTGATAGAACGTAAAAAATAATTACAAAAAAGCCTGGGAAGTCGCCTTTTGTTTGAAACTATATTTAGCAAAATCCTTAGCTTCCATCACAGAATTTCAAAGTGACCTCATGCTTTCCTTGGCTTTTACAGGTCATCATTCCCCTCCTCCACAGGACTATAGAAATTTCCACAACATTCCGGACTATCAGTGTCGCTGACCTTCCTTCAGGAAGTAGGTAAGTCTGGCTTTCTCTTCTTACTTGAGAGCTCAAGAAACCCTGGATTTGGTGGGATTTGCCTTAGATATCCAGGTTTGTTACTATGAACCATTGTCATGTAAAACTTTCTTAATGCTTATACAACCTGTAATAAGACCACAGTCCTTTGAACTCTGGGCAGGTGTATGGTTTTACAACACAGTATTTTAAGATAGAATTTGTTTTAATCTTCCAGTTAAGCTTCTTTATACAAACAGAACTGCCAAGAGAACAAATGCAATTCACTTACAAGTTGTTTGTCTAGTTAACAGTAAGTACGCAAATCAGTTTCCTGTTCACACAAAGGATTTTCTTGTGTTTGAAATCTTTGACCAAGGGTACATTGGCTTGGATTTGTATAGGGAATTCATAGTGTTAATTATCTATAGTACTCTGTGCACCAGGATGTGAGGAGACTTGGTAGGCAGCTGGTAAGGACGAAACGAGTATGCAGTCCCTTTCTGGAAAGAACCTTTGTGTCTATCTGCATCAGGGAAGCATCACAGAGGGTCCATACAGAAACAGAGATTCAGGCAGTGGAAGGTATTAGGAAGTTGGAAGATAACACAGAGGAAAGAAAAAAGAAAGCTTTGTTGTTGAGATAAAATTAAGAAGGGTTGCAAATGGCAGTTTCCTCAGGGTTTCTGTTCAAGGTTTTCCTCTTCACTTTCTTCTCTCTTTTTTTTTTCCTGGTTGTATACAAAGTATATTTACACCATTCATGTCTTCATACATGTACTTAGGGTAATGATGTCCATCTCATTCCACATTCTATGATTTTATTCTCTTTTATTTCTCAGTAATATTCCATTGTGTATATATACCACATTTTCTTTATCCATTCATCTACTGAAGGGCATCTAGATTGGTTCCACAGTTTAGCTACTGTGAATTGTGCTACTACAGACATTGATATGGCTGTGTCCCTGTAGTATGGTGTTTTTAAGTCCTTTGGTTATAGACCAAGAAGTGGGATAGCTGGGTCAAATGGTGGTTCCATTCCAAGTTTTCTGAGGAATCTCCATACTGCTTTCCACATTGGCTGCACCAATTTGTAGTCCCACCAGCAATGCATGAATGCACCTTTTCCCCAACATCCTCATCAACATTTATTGTTGTTTGTATTCTTGATAATTGCCATTCTGACTGGAGTGAGATGAAATCTTAGAGTAGTTTTGATTTGCATTTCTCTAATAGCTAGAGATGTTGAACATTTTTTCATTTATTTGTTGATTGATTATATGTCATCTTCTGAGAAGATCTGTTAAGTTCCTTGGCCCATTTATTGATTTTGTGTGTGTGTGTGTGTGTGTGTGTTCAGCTTTTTGAGTTCTTTATATATACCCTGGAGATTAGTGCTGTATCTGATGTGCAAGTGGTAAAAATTTTCTCTCAACCTGTAGTCTCTCTACTCACCTGACTGATGGTTTCTTTTGCTGAGAAGAAGCTTTTTAGTTTGAATCCATCCCATTTATTGATTCTTGATCTTAATTCTTGCACTATAGGAGTCTTATTAAGGAAGTATGGGCCTAATTCAGTATGATGGAAATTTGGGCCTACTTTTTCTTCTATTAGACACAGGGTCTCTGGTTTAATTCCTAGGTCCTTGATCTACTTTGAGTTGCATTTTATGCATGTTGAGAAATAGGGGTTTAATTTCATTTTGTTGCATATGGATTTCCAGTTTTCCCAGCAGCATTTGTTGAAGTTATCTTTTCTCAAATGTATGTTTTTGGCACCTTTGTCTAATATAAGATAGCTGTAATTATGTGGGTTAGTCTCTGTGTCCTCTATTCTGTACCATTGGTCTACCAGTCTATTTTGGTGCCAATACCATGCTGTTTTTGTTACTATTGCTCTGTAGTATAGTTTAAGGTCTGGTATAGTGATGCCACCTGCTTCACTCTTCTTACTAAGGATTGATTTATCTATTCTTGGTGTCT
>NW_026000026.1:84275949-84290672 GCF_001458135.2 Marmota marmota marmota
TGCGATGGAAATCCTTCCTCCAGGTTCCGGAGCACCCCACTATTGCTGGAAATTCCTAACAAGATATCCTTTAGCCGTCCTGACTTGTCATACTCCCACACAGTGAAGCAGCACACGGGGGTAATGCACTCCCCTCGCCGCCATCTTCCCCCTTCCCTCTAAGAATTTTTTAATCTCTTCCTTGATGTCTTTCTCAACTCACTATTATTTAATCTCTAGGTGTTGGAGTAGTTTTCATTTTTTATTTTGTCATTGATTTTTCATTTCATTTCATTATGATATGATAAAATGCAGGGCAGTATCTCTACTTTTTTGTGTTTGCTAAGAGTTGCTCTGTGGCATAATATATGATCTATTTTAGAGAAGGATCCATGTGCTGCTGAGAAGGAAGTGTATTCACTCATTGATGGATGAAATATTCTATATTTGCCAGTTAAGGCTAACTTATTGATTGTATTATTTAGTTCTATAGTTTCTTTTTTCAGCATTTGTTTGGATGATCTATCCAGTGGTGAAAGAGGTGTTTTAAAGTCACCCAAAATTATTGTGTTGTGGTCAATTTGACTCTTGAACGTGAGAAGAATTTGATGAACACAGATGCTCCATTGTTTGGGGCATATGTATTTTTAATTGTTATGTCTTGTTGCTGTATAGTTCCCTTGAGCAGTATGAAATATCCTTTTTTATCCCTTTTGATTAACTTTGGCTTGAAGTCTACTTGTTCTTTTTAATGCTAGCCCATGTTTCTTGAATGCTCTGCTCATGGTTTCTTACCATTTTCTGTGTGGTCTACATTCTTTTCAAGATAATATATTTTGTCTTCATGGTCTGAGGTCTTGTCTTCCAAATGGTCTGATCTGTTGGTGATGCTTTCAATTGACCTTTTAATTTGGTTCATTGTTTCTTTTATTTCAAGGATTTCCATTTGTATGGTTTTTTTTAGAACCTCTATCTCCCTATTGAAGTAATCTTTTGCTTCCTGTATTTTTTGTGTAACTCTTTGTCAAAATGATCTTTTGCTGCCTATATTTGCTCTCTTGTATCATCCTTTAATTCACAGAACATTTTAATTATGTACAGCCTGAACTCCTTCTCTGTAATTTCTTCTGCTGTGCTGGCCATGGATTCTAATAATGTGGTATCTTGATTTGTTTGGGGCACTTTCCTCCCTTGTCTTTTCATGTTACTTGTGTGTCTTTCCTTCTAGCACTGTGGATCCAAGGCATTACTGGTTTTATCCTATAAGCTTATAGTGTCCCTGTAGGGTTCCAATACCTCTCCTTTGAGGTGAAGGACAATGTTACCAGATATATAATAAATAGATTTGTAAAAGGGTTTACAGTTTTGATGGTAGACATAGAACCAGGGGTGAGGTGTAGGATGATATGCCGAGGAGGTAGGTGGTGAGGATATAGAGTTATTTTGGTTTAGGAAGTGCGGAAGAGAAATCTAAAGAAGAAGGTTAGTAGCAGGAGAATAGAGAGGAAGTAACTTTAGGTAGACAAGTAAGTGGGAAGACTTGCAGGGTACATAAAACACACACACACACACATAAATAAAAATAGTAAAAATTGGAGTAAAAAATAGCAAAAAAAGAATAATATATAACACAACTGTAATATACTATTCAGATGTCCCAGTCCTCAAAATCCTACTTGGTTTCACATATGTTGGGGATGTGAGGGAGGGAGAATAGGGAAGGAGAAGAAAAAAATAATCTTGAAGGAAGAAACAAGGATTGTTTTGGTTGGAGATTAGTATCTTTTCTGCTTCCCTTCTCACCCAATAGGTGGGGTCATCTGTTATTATCTGGTATCTCTGCCCTCAGGATGGTGAAGGTAACCAGTGTGTCACTATGCTGGGTTGGCGGCTGCTGAGGAAAAGGGGGAGTTAGAAACCAGGTACCTGGCCAGGTGAAGTTCCAAACTGGGAGTTTTCCCCAGTTGGTGAAGAAGATGACCTAAAATGGAGGTGCTTAATTTCAGCGATAAGATGTTGAGTCGGATGGGAGGAGCCAGATGATAGTGTTGGACATTTAGAAAGAGCTCTGTGGCATGCAGTGTGTGGTTTTGGCTGTCTTCAGAGCCTGTATGAAGGCAGGTAGGTTACTGTGCTTAGGGTGCTATATCCGCTGCTGCAGAGTTCCAAGATGGGGGTGACCAGGGGAGCACCACATTGGTAGATAAGGGTCCACATGGGAGTGGCCTTTGGAGTTCCTTTATGTAGGTAGCTGCTGGGTGTCCTGTGTGGGGGTGGCATTGGTGATTTCTGCTTGTGTGGGTGGCTGAAAGTTCTGTGAGGGTGTTGATGGTCTTGCTGGGACACCTGGTAGCCCTGTGTGGCGTGTAGTTGGGAGACCTACTCTGATGCTAAGGCCTGGAGCCCTGCATGGGCACAGTGGCCGTGATTCCTGCATGGGAGCAGCAATATCTCTTGCAGAGAAACAGAATTCTCACTACTTGAGTAACAGGTCATGGGGCAACACAGAATGCTGCCTCCCTCTGGCCCGCCATCTTGGATCCACTTTCTTTTCTTTTGTATCTGTGTTTTTCTTTTTCTTCATGAAACATGAAAACATGCATGTGATTAAGTATTTTCAAAGAAAGTTTTGTGCCTTAAGGTCTGTATGTTAGTATTATCATTTAAGACCAGTTGTATGCAGAATGGATGGCCAAAGGCCAACAGCCAAAGCCCTTCGGGTCATGGGAGGGGTCGTGTCTCCGGAGCATTGCCAATTTGCACTCTTTGTGAGATGCTTCCCAGGATTACTGTGTTCATCTCCAGTCCCAATGTACTAATTTCAATGGTTTGTCCTTTTTTCCAGGCTCTTTAAATCTTTCCTCTTCACTCAGATATGTCCCTTCAGTCCAGATAAGTTAAATGTAAATTGCACGTTGCCCTGGGGGAAAGAAAGATGCTATGGAAGCAGAATAAGAAGAGTACCAAGGTCTGTTTTCTTAAGTTTTGACTGATGGCCCAGGTGGAAAATGGAAAAATTCAAAGCATCCTTGTAGAAATAGTTTCTCTTATGGTCAAACCTACGGCAATGTGGGTATGATGGAATTCTTTCTGAGTGTGCATTTTGCAAAACATAAATTTATAATCTGGAGCAGGGGACATCAATATTCAGGGAAATGACTACTTTCCCCATGCCATCCCCATGTGGCATCTAGCAGTTGTAAAGGAAAACTGGTGGCACAGTGGACTAACACAAGAGAGGGCCAGAGATAATCACCTCAATTTGACTTCCACTTGAAGCTATGGGCAAAGGCATACCAAGTTTCCCCAAGTTTCTAGAGATACAAGCTGAGGACAGCCACTGGGCTATGTAGGTATCATGCCAGGAGAAGGGTTACATCATTGGTAGGGGTTGGGCCACTGTTAGTAAACAGATGCCAGGATACTCCATGGGAGCCAGGCCAAGATCTGTAGACCCTCTGTGCACATGGAGATAAGCACCACACTTTGTCTCTACTCAGAACCAGATAAGATGAATCACAACTGTAGCAGGAAGCCAGTGTTAGTCTGGGGTGCCATCTGCTTATAGCCCATGATAGCTTATTAGCATCATCAATCTCAGGATAGAGGAGGAACAATTGCCCTGGGTTGAATTCCCAGCACTACCACCACAACCACCACCATACACAAAAACATACAAAAAAAAGAAGAAGAGGAGGAGAAGAAGGAGGAGGAGGAGGAGGGGGAGGGGGAGGGGGNAGAAATACAATAAAGGCATGCTGTCCATCTACAGCTACAAAAAACGAGGAGGAGGAGGAGGGGGAGGGGGAGGGGGAGAAGTTGGAGGAGAAAAAAAAGGAGAGGAGGAGAAGGAGGTGGTGGAGGAGGAGAGGAGTATTAAAAAAAAAAAGAAATAATCCTGAATGCACTGGAGTATATTGCTTATTTTTCTGTTAAACTTTATATTTCAGATAATTGTAGATTCACCTGCAGTCTTAAGAATAATGCAGAGATATCTTGTATACTTTATTCAGTTTCACCCAAAGGTAACAGCTTGCAAAACTACAGAATACCAGGAGGGAGCTGGGGTTGTGGCTCAGTGGTAGAGCACTTGACTGGCAGGTGCGAGGCACTGGGTTCGATTCTCAGTACCACATATAAATACGTGAACAAAATAAAGGCCCACCCAACATCTAAAAAAAAATAAAAAATAAAAAAGGAATAACAACCAGGATATTGTTAAAGTTCAGAACATTTCCATCACCACAAGGAACTTCATGTTATCCCTTCATAACCATGCCTTCTGTCTTCCCTTCCCTTGTACCTGACAATCATAGATTTGTCCTTCATTTCCATGGTTTTGCTTTTCTGAGAAAGTCTTTATTTGTCACTCACCATTGAAGAATAATGCTGATATAGATTTTATGTTGGTTCACCTTCATTTGTTTGTTTGACACAGCGTCTTGCTATGTTGCACGAGGTACCCTCTAACTCCAAACCCTGCCCTACCCTCCTGAGTAGCTATGATTACAGACTTGGTGCCCGTTCCCTGCATTCAACACTTTAAATATTCCCCTTGCATTCTTTCTGGGAAGTCCAATGCATTTCTTACCCTTGCTTTTCTATAGATAAGATGTTTTTAATCTTCTGGCTTCATTCAAGAATTTCACCTTGTGTCTGCTTTTTAATTTTTTTTTTTTCATTTTGAGTATGATAAATGTAAGCATGTGAGGGATTTTTGAATCTTTACTTTTTATTCTTTTTTTAAAAAAATTATTTGTTCTAATTAGTTATACATGAGAGTAGAATGCATTTATGCACTCTTTGATATGTCATACATCATTTCTCCTTTTTTTCTGGTAGTACAGGTTATAGAATCCCATCAGTCATGCTGTCATATATGTACATAAGGTTTCATTCTACTCTTTTCTACCCTCTCCCCTCCATTCACTCCCTTCTACCTAAAGTAACTCTTTTCTTCCCTAGGTAACCCCACCCCTCATTGTGAATTAGTTTTTTTATGGATTCATTTTGGTATTATTCTACTTGATATACTTAGAATTTCCTGGATCTGTGATTTGGTGCTTAATTTTGGAAAGTTGTTATCTATTATTACATTATTTCCAACTTATTTAGACATTCTAGTTACTTTGCCTTTTCATATGCATTTTAGAATAATCTTTTCAATATGTTTACCAAAATTTTACTGTGATTTTATAGGAATAGTGTTAAACTTCTATATTAACTTGGAAGAGTTGACACCCTCTTGGTTGAATCGTCTGATCCATGAACACAACAAGTTTCTCCATTTATTTCGATCTTCTTTGATTTCTTTTAATAGCATTTTGTAATTTTTCAACATACAAAGTCATGTAAATGTTTTGTTAGATTTATATCTAAGCATAATTTTTAAAAAAGTGATGATAATATAATGCATTTTTTAAAACTTGATATTTGTAGTACAGACTCATTGTTACTTTACAGAAATATAATTAGCTTTTAAATTTCTATATTGTCTCCTAAAAACTTGCTGAATTCACTTATTAGTTGTCGGGTATTTTTCTGGTACAGGTTTGGGAAATTCTACAAATTTTCAAATAAGGACAGTTTTATTTTTCTTTTCCAATCTCCACTCCTTTTATTTACTTTTCTTGCCTTAGTGCACTGGCTTCAACTTCTAGCACTATATTGAATGAGAATAGTGAAACTAAACAACCTTGACTTATTCACAATCTTAGGGGAAGGTATTTGGTCTTTTGTCAATGAGTATAATGTTACCTGTAAGTTTTCTTTATGAGTATTAAGGGAATAAGTTTTTTTTGTTTGTTTTGTAGTGCTAGGGACTTAACTGAGGACCTCATGAATGCTAGATAAATGCTCAGTAAGTGCTCTACTATTGAGCTGTATCCCCAGTCTGAGAACAAGTTCTTCAGAAGACTATAAGTTGATTAAGTTTCCCTTTATCACAATTTCTCTGAGAGTTTTTAATCATGAAAGGACATTGAATTAGGTCACATATTTATTCTGCATCAATTGATATGGCTATTTGATTTTTCTTCTTTGGCTTATTAATATGGTAGATTATTTTGAATGAATTTTGAATATTTCACCAGTCTTGCATCCCTAGAATAAACCTCAGTTGGCCATGATACGTAGCTAATCTTCATTATTGCTGAATAATAATGCTAATATTTTTGCTTAGGAATCTTTGAGTTCATGTGGCATATTTGCCTTAGTTTTGTCTGGTTCTGGTATTAGTGTAATACTTGCTTCATAAAAGGAGTATTTTCTCCTTGTTATAGTTAATTTTGTATTAAGCCATGTCAACTTGACTAAGCCATGGAACCCAGAGTCAAACATTCTAGATGCTTTTTTAAAAGTATTTTCTAGATGAGATTAACATATAAATCAGTAGATAATGAGTAAATCAAATTTAATAATCTGCTTCCATAATTGGGTGGACCTAAACTAATTCCCTTGGAAGAAGAAGAAAATTCTGTCAGCAGTCTTTTTTGAGATATGAACTGTAACTTCAGTTCTTCCCTGGGTATCTAGCCTGCTGTCCTACTTTGCAGATTTTGTACTTGCCAGTTCACATAAGCCAATTCCTTAAAATAAATTCCTCCACCCCTGTATGTAAAATATGCATTTTATATGTATAGTTGGATATGTGCCTGTATATATATATATATATATATATATTGTTGTTGTTGTTGTTGTTGTTGTTCTACTTCTCCATCTTCCCTTGTTGGGTGGAGTATTCTATGAATGTTGATTAAATGATCTATATATGTATATACATTTTTTGTCCTAATTTTTCTGAAGAACTCTAACATGCTCCTGTGTTTTAAATGATATATATAGAAATGGTCTCAATTCTTTTTTAAATGTTTTGTAGAATTTACTGTGAAACTATTGAGCATGGAGGTTTATTTTTCTGAGATTTAAAATAATTAATTCAGGTTTTTTTAGAGTCATTCAAATGATTTGTTTTATTATTGACTGAGTTATGATAGTTTGTGGTTCTTGAAGAATTGGTCTAATTTCTCTCTAAATTATTAAATTTAGTTTTATACAGTTGTTCCCAGTATTCTCTTATCATCACTTCATGTCTGCTGATATACCTGATTTGAAATTTTTAAAATTTTTTTAGATATACATGACAGTAGAGTATATTTTGACGTATTTATACAAACAAGAAGTACATCTTTATTCTAATTATGATCCCAGTCTTGTGGTTGTACATGATGTGGAGATTCACTATGGTGAATTCATGCATGTTCATAGTAAAGTTGACTGATATTCCTAATTTATTTCTGATATACTATGATGCATCTTCTTTCATTTTTCCATGTCAGTGTTGTGAAAGTTGTCAACCATGCCTTTACTTTTTTTAAATTAACTTTTTGTTTTATTTTCTCTATTGTTTTTCTGTTCTCAATTTCATTGATTTAAATTCTTCTTTTTTTTTTTTTTTCGACACTGTGGATTGAACCCAAGGTTGTTTTACCACTGGGTTACATTTTATTTTGAGAAAGGGTCTCACTAAATTGCTTAAGGCCTCCCTAAATTGCAAACCTCCTGCTGAGGAGGACTGGGATTATAAGCAAGCGCCACCACATCCAGCTTCAGCTTCATTGATTTTGTTCTTACCATTGTCATTTCATTCCTGCTTTCAGTTGATTTTGCTCCTCTTTTTCAAAGTTATTCAAATGGAAGTTTAATTATTGATTTAGGACTTTTCCTCTTTTATAATACACACGTTTGATGCTATAAATTTCTCTCTTGGCACTGCGTTAGCAAGGCTCTGCCAGTTTTGAGAGTTAAATTTTTATTTTCATTCAGTTCATTGTATTTGAAAAATTCTCTTGGGACTTTTTAATCCCTTTGCTTGCTTAGAAGTGTGATTAATTTCCAAGTAAAGATTTTTCTATTACTATTGAATTTTAGTTTGATTTCATTGTGCTCAGAGAACACTCTATATGATTTCAATTCTTTTTAAGTTTTTGATATTTGTTTTATGGCCCAGGATATGGTCTGTCTTGCCGTATGTTTCACAGGCACTTATGGAGACAGTGTGTTCTTCCCTTACTGGATGAATAGTTTTATAAGTGTTGATTAGATCTTATTGATAAATGAGTTCTATTGATGAGTTCTATGTCCTTGCTGATTTTCTTTCTTGCTATTCTATGAATGTTGAGAGAAGGTTGTTAAAGTTCTTAACTGTAATTTAGGACATTTCTATTTCTCCCTTCAATTATGTCAGGTTTTGCTTAGCATATTTTGCATTTCTATTGTTTGGTGTGTGCACATTCAACATTGCTATGTCTTTTGGTGAATTGATTATTTTATCATATATTATGTCCCTCTCTAGCTCTGGTGATTTCCCTTTGAAGTCTGCTTTATCTGATACTAATGGACATGCTTGCTTTCCTTTGATCAGTGTTTATAAAATGTATCTTTTTACCTTTTTAAATTTTCAACCTGCCTATTTTGTTATATTTGAAATGAATTTCTTTTAGGCAGTATATGCGGTAATAGTTTCATATGTATTCTTTCACTTATATTTACATGTAATTACTGCGATGATAGGATTTAATTCTGCCATTTTATTTCTTATTTTGTTTGTCCTCTCTAGGTTTCCCTAACTTCTCTGTTTTCTTTTTCTTGCCTCTATTTGGGTCTAACATTTTTTAGAATTCAGTTTAGGTTTACCTGTATCACATTTAGTATATTTCTTTATGTGGCTCTTCTAGTGGTGACTGTAGGTATTATATCATATATCATGTATGTGAACATGTGTGTGTGCGTGTGGGGGGGTGTGTGTTATTATCAAAATCTACTGTTGGAAATGAGAAAGTATTACACATTTTCAAATAGTGATAGTTCTCTTGATCAAGTATGAGTTACTTTCAAGGTGAAATGTATATTATTACCATTTTATTATCCAATCCACTGCAATTCCGTATAACTCTATTGAAGAAACAGAATGTAGAGCTTTGTAAAGTGCTCTCTGACAGGGAGGAAAATTAAGTTACTTATTTTATAAAGCTCCCATAATACTTCTTTACTCCAACATGATTTCAGTCATCAGAAAAGAAAGAAGAAGGGGTCTGAAAGTGTGGCTCAATGGTAGAGCACTTGCTTTGCCTAGCATGCACAAGGCCCTGGGTTCAGTCTCCAGCACTGCTAAAAAGGAGAAGGAGAAGGAGACAGGCAGCATCTATTCTATGAGCATCTGTTGTGCTTTCCTAAATTGCCTCATTTTAGGGAAAATTCTAATCAACCTCATCATTGTGGGGAAAATTCCACCAAACTCATAACAAACCAGTCATTAGTGCTGACTAGAAATAATACAGATGTTTAATTCTCTCTTTAACTTAGGTGAAGGACACACACATAAGAGCTCAAATTGGCATTCCCTGCTTAATCTTTGTTATTGTTAATTGTGCCTACTTGACAAATCTGAAAAATACCATAATTTATTCAAACATAGAAGGCTGACTAGGGAAGTACCAAGGGGGAAAAATTTAAAAATTAAAAAAATTGTATCCTTGTTTCCCATATAGTAACATAATATTTCTCATTTCATCCAAAGACTTACTCCTATGGAGAGTTCACTAAAGCAATAGAATGTTTTCTGGAACTTTGATTTACCACATCTTTCCTTGGGTATGTGTGTGAGTGGGGGATCACAAATGTTTCAGGCCTTTAGAGGTTAACGCTAGTACTAATGAGAACAGATGTTTCTTGGGGTTCATTCTCTGAAAGAGATTTTCCATGTGTTTGATTTGTAATGCAAATATTTTATTTTCTGATTTTAATTATTAAAGAAAGGAAATTTAAGCATAGACACAGCTTTCTTTGTAAATCTAGTTCTTTTTTTTTTTTTTTTTAGGAAGCATTGAGTTCTCCAGTTGTTACTGAAATGGTGGCAGATGGGACTATGCTTTCTCAAATTATACATCACTCCAGAGGCCTATCTGGTTTCAGTGTTTGCTTGGGACTAAGGAATTGCCAGTGTGGTCTGATGCTTGAGTCAACTCCCTCCATTTCAGGTGCCCCTTGCACAGCCTTAGCCTCACTCATGCACATTCTGACTTTTCAGGAGATAATGCTGTATATTAAAATTGTGAAGCAAATACCTAAAAGGAAGAAAAAAATTTTTTTTTTCTCTTCAGGATCTCAATTTATTAAAGGTTGCAATGATAAGTCATCTAGAGGGCAACCTTATGAAATAGGTCCAAGTTTCTATGATAAAATAGTAGGATTGAAAAACTCCTAGGGGATAATCAGAATTATTTAAATTCCTTGAATCTTTGTTTATGCTGGGGGTGAGGTGGAGAATAATGGGAGCCACAGTCCCCTTTTCCATCCCTAGACCTTCCTCCAGTCATCTGAATCTGAGCTTCAGGTGGTACATGACCAAGGAAAGTCACCTCCCCCTCTGAATAGCATTAATCCTCCATACCTTGGAGGGCTTAACAAAAATCCTGCAAGCTAATTTCAAATCTATTTATAAAAGGAAAACCTCTCTCTCTCTCTCTCCTGGTTCTTTTTGCCAGCCATTTTGTAAACCTACTATTTAACAAATGTAAAAAGTATAATAGAGATGGAGATGTAGCTTAGCTCAGTGGCAGAATGCTTGCCTGGCATGCCAAGGCCCTGGATTGAATCCGTAGCACTGGAAAATAATGAATTTATAATAAACGTCTCTGAGGAAATAATAAGAAACTCTATTATTATTATATAGAAATCTGGTCTCAATCTAGACATCTGACATTTTGGATACAGCATATAATGTGTACAATCTCATATTAAGTACTCAGTAAATATTTGTGAAGTAAATGAGGGTATCATGACTCTGGCTATTAATCTATTTTTTTTTAATAGGAAATTTCACCCAAAATGATCCTGCAGCTGGATTTCTGAAGTTATCACTTTAATGCATCTCTGGAGAAGTCTTATTTTTTGTAAGTCACACAAAAAATGATCATTTAATGATGGGAATGCAAATACCTACTTCTTAAGAATGAAGTCACCATATATCTGAACATGCATGCATAGACTGGGATTAAGTCTGTAAAGTAGTGCATGTAGAGAATATTTGCTCCTAAATAGGGATATTTATAGAGTTGGTTGTTGGTATGCCACAGAAAATGTTATTTAAGACTGAATAACTCAGGTTCCAGGACATATGGTTAGAGTCCATGAGGTCAGACCACACCCTGTGGACAGGATGAAATTTTCTCCAGAAGGAGAATATTGTCACTATTAAACACCCTGGAATTCAACATCAACAGTTTTGGGATTGGGGGAAGAGAAGATCTGCTTTGCTTTCTGAGGAAGGAATGTGGTATTTGTAGTGCAAATCCAAGGGTAGTAGCTGAGCTGGTACTTGTCACATGGAAATCTGCTGAGAACAAAGCAAGAATTTGAAATCTTAAGTATAGGCCTGTGAGTAACTTAAATGAACTGTGGGTTTTGCACCCTATCTTGATGATTCCTAAGCATTTAACAAAGTTTTATAAATACCATGTTTGGGGGTGGCTGTGCTTAGGAGAGTAAAAAGGGAGGCTTTTCTTGAGGCCTGAACCCACCAGAGTAGAAAGGTAGAGGTGCTGGGGGAGCAGGTGGGCAGTCACAACATGATAGGAGGTGACAGTCATTCTCTGAGCTGCAGTGGTTCAGGGTGAGAAGGGTGGGCTGAGGTGTTGGCTCACCAACATGGTGGATTTGTAAAATAAAATAAAAATACCTCATTGGATTTCTCCAAATTTGGGGAGGGGAAGAAAACAGGAATAGCGTGGGATAAATACAGGGAGAAGACTGTATTAATAATTTGAAAAAGCATTCTGTCATAGAATAATAAAAGATATCTAAACTTAGTTTTCTAGTCAAAATTTAGTGAGATTTGGGACCTCTGGGCACGTATATTTTCTTATAAATTCATGTCAAATATAAATCTGTATAAAAGGGTCTGTACTCAGATCACAAGGAATATCCAAGATAGAATAAGAATATCTGACTCAAGCCTTCTTCTGAAACTTACTAGCTATATGACTTTCATTTCATTGCTATGGACCAGGGGTCAGCAAACTTTTTTTTTCTTTTTTTTGGTAAAAAGCCAGATAACATTTATGTTTGACTTGTTGGTTGTAGGTTTCTGTCATAACTATTCAAATAACAATAAACAACCCAGAGATAATACCTAAAAAATTGGTATGACTGTATTCTAATAAGACTTAGTTTATAGACAATGAATTTTGAATTTCATATAATGGTTGTATCACCATTACATTATAATTTCAAAGAAATTATTCTTTGAAAAAAAATTTTGTACAACCATTTAAAAACACAAAAAGCATTTTAAGCTCTTAGGCCATGCTGAGGTTAAGTATTAGCCAGATTTGGCCTATAGCTCAAGTTTGTTGAACTCTGTTCTGGTCTCTAATTCTAGAAGTCAGTTTTCCCTCTTGTAAATGGGAAGCACACAAGTCACAGAATTCTAGAATAAACTGAGATAGAATGTTTTACTTTGATTTTTAAATTTAAAACATGATTGACTAATGTATTAAATTAAGAAGACCTGATTGCCTACATTTTCATCTCAATTGATGACAAATTATCTGGAGCTAGAACCAACAATCTTTGTAAGTGCACTTAACTGATCATTTTTGCTTCTCTCCCAAAGGAGGTCTGCAGATAAGTGAGTAGTAGCATGTTGATGGGGAAGATTCCTTCCTTCAGAAAATGCCAGATCTGGTAGTGATCACTTACGGCTCATTTGTACTTACAGTGTGGATAAAGTTACATTTTACTATTAGAAGCCTTTCTGCGTGCACTTATTAAAAAAGACTTAGCAACTCTCTTGGACTAACAAGAAAGATGTAGTGGACCCCTGATTAGTGACTTAGTGGGTCTGGGGATATGTGTTAACATTGAATGTGTTGTATATTTTAGCCTATGAATTGAAAGCTAAAGACACTGCAATTTGTGGTGATACCTACAACATAGTGTACAATTGTATTTGAAACAGGGGTTACAAAGCCATTTACCTACAGGGCAGGGCAAGTAAGATATATGTCTTAAGCAGCCAGAGATTAGGTAATAGAAAATGGAGGTGGCAGCTGTGCAAATTGTAGAGTGCATTTCTACCCTTCTTAAAAACATTTGCTTTAGAAACAAAACACACTGAAACACAATGAGTAAACAAAAACAAAAATACTATTATGACCAGATTAAACAAGTTGATCAGTAGAATCTGGACAGGTTTTTTCTGACCCATATTGTGAATGGAATTTGAGAAGGAAGGTGCCAGGTATGGTGGTATACACCTGTAATCCCAGTGGCTCAGGGGGCCAGGCTAAGGCAGGAGGATTACAAGTTCAAAGCCAGCCTCAGAAACTTAGTGAAGTCCTAAGGAACATAAATATAAAGTAAAGAGGACTGTAGATGTGGCTCAGTGGTTAAGAAACTCTGAGTTCAATCCCCAATACCAGAAAGAGAGAGAGAGAGAGAGAGAGAGAGAGAGAGAGAGAGAGAGAGAAGTACCTGTGGAAAATCATTTTCCTATAAATGGAATGGAGGCTGGTTTGAGAAAAGAAATACAGACAATGAAGATCTTTGTTGTACAGCTCACAGGGTGGTGAGTGATGAGCAGGGTACTTGCCTGGTAGCAATAGGCCCTAGTTCTGGTGTTTTCTGGTTAGAAATTTGGGATTTGTGGTAGAGCTGAAACCTCCTTTATGAGGATTAAATAAAATGATCAACTTGTAATTGTTTTCATTAAATTTCTATGAAAATATGAGTTACATTTTTATATCCATAGCATATGATTAGTAAATGCAGGACCCTAAGAAGATAATGGGCATCCCATACAGCTATTTCTTGTTTTCTTCACCATCACCAAACCCAATTCATTTCAATAGCAGTTAGGCAGTAAGACACCCCTTTTTATTATTAGGCTGAGGATTATATTATAAGCCTCTGTCTTTTAACTGTAACTCACTGTTGTCAATAACTGTACCACACGTGACATGGGCTAGTTCTTTCCCATTCTGTGATATCAACATTCTATGAAAAAGGTGATAGCAGATAACAAACTGTAGGTGAAATTTATTGTGACATTTCAGGAAAATGGATTCAAGAGTTATTAGACCACATATTATGTGATTTTTCCATCCAAGAATAGATGAATTACATACTATTGGAATTGAGCATTAAGGGTCATTATTTGATAGACAAAAAAAAAAAAAGGAAATTGGTTATTATAGGGATCAAACCTTGCATATGCTAGTTTAGTATCCTCCCACCAAGCTGCATACCCTGCCCTGCAAATATAGCTCTTACAGATGGAAGTGGCCAGACAATTGAAGTCATCCTGCCACAGGTTCATGCTGTTGAAAATGGAAATGACTTCTCTGGGAAGATGGGAATAGAACTGTTTTTATTTTGTTTTACCATAAAAATGCTAATTTCATTAGACGTGGGAAAATGGAGGTAACATTGAATGTAGCCAACACTGAATTTTGTTATGAACTTTGTCCTTCTGTACTTATATTTTTTTCTTAAGGTTATTTCCTGCTAGAACTTGATTCTCTTTTATTATGAGGAATACTGTCCTGCATCAGGGAAATCTTAATTGTAAGACCAGGGAGAAATTATAATAATTATTACTTATTCTTTATAATTTTTCTTTTCTTTTTTTGTCTGTCTGTTTTTCTTCCCTCCCTCCCTCCCTCCCTCTCTTTCTCTCTTTCTTT
>NW_026000026.1:84290689-84378398 GCF_001458135.2 Marmota marmota marmota
CTCCCTCCCTTTCTCCCTCTCCCTCTTCCTCTCCCTCTCCCTCTCCCTCTTGGTGCTGAGTATTGAACACAAGGTCTTACCCATGCCAAGCATGGGTTCAACCACTGAGCTACACTCCCCAGCACTAATGTTTTAAAATTATTAGAGTCAGACTTTTTAAATTTCAAGCTTGTAGTTTTCCAAGTCTTTTTTTTAAGTCTTATTATATTGGAATAATTTTGTCTTTGCAGACCTTATATTTGATAATTGCCAAGTAAATATTATTTCAACTTAGGCCTGCAACATTTATCCACACTTCTCCATTTGTTTAGTTAAATCAAAATTTCTTTACTTCAGCATAGTATAGAAGAAAGTGTTTGGATTTTGGAGTGAGCACAGAGGAGCATAAAATTATAATTTGATAGGATTCATTATTTTGCAGAAATGCATTTAGACAGAGTGCATTATATTATTAGTTTTTCTACCTTTACTTAATTGAATCCTGAAGAACTTCATTCACTTTTATGGACCAGTTCCTCCAGTGACTTGATTTTCTGCTGATCTTTAAAGTCTACTGCTGGCCAGGCGAGGTGGTGCATGTCTATAAAGTCTCAGGAGGCTGAGGCAGGAGAATTGCGAGTTCAAAGTCAGCTTCAGCAACTCAGCGAGACCCTAAGCACTCAGACAGACCCTGTCTCTAAATAAAATACAAAAAGAGCTGGAGATATGGCTCAGTGGTTAAACATACCTAGGTTCACTCCCTGGTACCAAAAAGTAAATAAAATAATAAATAAATAGATAGAGAGATAGATAGATAGATAGATAGATAGATAGATAGATAAAGTAAGTCTATTGCTATAATTTTAGCTTGCTGCAGATATATTTGGAAGCATACAAACATATTAATCATTTAAGCATACAATAATTAAATGATCATTAAATTCAACATTTACTTAAACTGGTGAGACATATCACATATGTCTTAACTTTCTCTCTGAAAAAAGTTAATGATTGGTGAAAAAGTGGAATTAAAACTCTGCATATATTTCTATAAAAGTTTTCAGAAAATTAGAGAATGGCTTGAGTTACTCATTCAATATTTTTTTACCAGGATTTCTAGTTATTTTAAAATCAGATATGTTTCTTGATGATTTGTTAAATTTTCATTAAGAACCCAGTACATCAGCATGTTAATTGCCTCATGATATTTATGCCAGATATTTTAAAGGTCAGTGGATTCCTTTGCGATTCTAACTTGCTCCTAAGAAAATGAACTTTCAGCTTACAGTGTGTACCATAATCTGATTTTTAGTTTGTTTGAACCAGGTGATTAGGACAATCTGCAGCTTACTACTCAATTTCCTGGAGGAATAGCAGAAAATGGAAATGAACTTTGGGAGCATGCATTAACAAAGATTCAATTGCAAATGTGAATTTTTCTCCTTAGAAATTGCTCAGAGGCCAGTATCTCCTTCTCTGAACACCTAAAGAATTTTTGTTACTGAAATATCACTAGTAGAGATCAGTCTATTTGCTATTGGACCAAATCTCTTCCCAACTTCTAATTTGGAGATAACTTAGACCTAAATCAAGATCAATTTTTTGTAAAGATGGCTTGGCAGTGTGATGTGACTCTTGATGCCTTCTTCTTTGGTGGCTGGTCTGCTGACATGTACAGGTGACAGGCTCAATTAATTATTAATAGTAGATCTGCTTTGCCTGTTACTTTATCTCCACCATAAGGCCGCTTTCATGGTGAGGACTAGCCAGGGCAGTGATGGGGGAAATTTTCTAGAAGTTAATTACCAGGTGCCTATCTGGGATGTGACGGGATTTTCTCTCTTCCTTCCTACCTTCCCTTTTTACCATCCCCAATGTTCTACAGGATTAAGACAGTATTTGATAAAACAAAGAAATGGAGACTTGGTTAGCCATAATAACACATCTGAAGTGTGAGGAGGTGATAGTTGGCTTAGAAATGTTCCACTCTTAACAAAAGGGAATGATTAATGCTTCCTCTCAGAAATACAATGTAAAGAAGTGTCAACCCTAAGCATCATTGTAGTGTCAGGAACTGTGGTCAGGACATGGACATTGAGCTAGGACATCAAGCTGGGGACAGAGAAGATAGTGAATTTTGACCAAGAAGATCATGGGGTTTAGAGAGGTGAGAAGAGAGGACCAGAAAGAAAAGTTTTCTGAAGTGGACTGAGGGGCTGAGGTCAACAGGGCATAGAAATGTTTTGAACTGTTTTCTGGGGTAGGAGCATATTCATGATCAGTGAGGTGTAAGTTAGTTTCATTTCTGATATTGAACTGCATCTGTATGCATTTGCAGCTATTACATGTGAAACTAAGGTTATACAAAAATATGGGAAGAGTGTAGCTCAGTATGAAAATAGAAACTACTGGTAACACACAGTTTTTTGTTTTGTTTGTTGTACTGAACCTCATAGTCATTATATAGCTCAAATACTTCCTTTTTAAAAAATCAAGTTTGGACCCTGCCTTGCCTTGTAGGTAGGTAGCCAGGATCCACCATCAGACTATATACTAATTAAATGATATAGGAGACTCATCCTGGTTCACAAAGAGCAATTCTCCTTCTGAGCATTGTCCATTAGTCTGGAAGCAAAAGTGTAATAGCTCTGTGTGAGGCCAGCCCCAACCTATTATCTTAAAATGAAGTTCCTGGAACATGCTAACCAGAATACCATCTGTGTTTCTTAAAATACGTATTCCTGAACCATATTCCATAAGCCAGGAGTGTACTCTCTTACTGATCATGCTTGCTTGGTAAATATGAAAACCTCTACTAAAGCAATGCTCACTAGGTTGACCCCATGCTTACTCACTTTTTAAAATTTCCCATTTCTTATTATAATCATCCTTACATTTAAGAAGACACCCGTGTCTATAAACTTCTGGCTAATAAAAGTTGGGATTCTTGTGCTCCCTCTATTTCTAACATGTATGACTGTTCCTGGAAGACAGAAGAGTTTAGACGAATATTTGTTTAATAGGTAAATTGAAGAAGCAACAGTTCAGTTCTACTTGTGAGAGAGCTATATTTGTTTGCTTGAGTAAGAATGGTTAAGAATCAAGTACTAATATCTTTCTCAGTGTTAATGTCTAGTTGCTCCCCTTGGGTGGGAAATAGTTCATTTGAATGGAATGGATGGAAAAGGACTATGATATGATCCCTCTAACCTGTTAATCACAGGGTAGCTTTCCTTTGCCCATGCTCTATTTTTCTTGCTATTATTTTGTGCTGCTCACAAAGACGTGGTACAATCATAATAGAAAAGTGTATTTTGCTTTGGTCTTAGTCCTTTTTCCTAAGGGAAAAATCAGTATTGTGTGTTTTTCCAGGGAGATGCTGTCCCAGAATGCTTTTCCCGAAGGACTATGGCTCTGATTCATCTATTTTTTTTAAAATGCTTTAGGTTTATTTTATTTCTACTATTTGTTAATGTTAATAAAATGTATACCATAAAGAAATAAACTTCAGAGGACATAAAGCACATACCTGGGGGCTACCAACTCTGTTAGCAAAGGTTCTGTTCCTCAGCACTCAAACACCTCCAGCTGAAGTTGGCTCTCCATGACAACTTTCTGTTCACAACAGAGCTACACACCAGGACAGGATGGGTGCCACCCTTCCTTGCAGTGTGACAAATATTTGGTAAGAAGATAATGCTAAATTCTTTCACCACTTGTCTAGTTTTGTTACTAGGAATGTCTAAAAGCATAGTATTCTATAGCTCTGTGGATTATGTGACTACTACTGTCTGCAGAGGAAATATTTAGTGTTTGTTTCTGAATAAACCTTTTTTGTTTTGTTTTTTTTCTAATATGAACATTATAGGAACCATGAACTTGAACTTGACAAGTGAGGAGACTACTTGGGTTCTGGACTTTACCTTGAGGATACTTAATAAACTTTTATTGTTTTTCTTTATCCTAATCAGAGACCATAGGAGGGATGCTATGATTAAAAAAAATTGGGGTTTCTTCTAAGCATTCTGAAGAGTTTTCCTCCTTTTGGGAAACATGGGGCTCCCATTTGTCTTCCAGCTGCTGAATTATCCTTTCCTTCTCCTCCAACTCTTCTTCCAACTCAGTGATCTTCTCTGTCTGAAAGGAAAGCTGGGTCGACAGTTCCATGATGAGGCTAATTTTCCTATCACTCTCTTCCATAGGAGGGAGACCACCACAGAACTCTTCTTCTGACAAGTTGTCTTCTAGAGCAAACAAGAAAAGGAAAGTCTGAGCAGTTTTAACTGGAGCTTCTAGAATTCAAAGACAGGAAACATGAAAAAACTTCATTTCTCACGTTCTCAAAAGAGAACACAGATGTTGTGTCATCTGGCCAGAGAGTTTGAGGATGGAAGGGACCAATTTCGGGTGCTTGTGAAAAAACTTGGAAGCCTCTTGAGAGTAAGGAGGATCATACTTGCAAAGTTTTTTTAATTTTTTTTAATTCATATGCATTTATTTTCAACTAACCATGGGAATGAGCCATCCTTGAAAATCCTAAGTTTCATGTTATCCTTTTCCCTAAAAACCTTTCACAAGAGCTACAATCAAGTAGAAATATGCTTCAAATTAAAGTTTTATTCAACTGAAAACAAAACAACTTGCCATTGTCCCTTCTGGGGAAAATGATAATGAGAAAAGACTAGACTCTCAACCCAAGTCAGCTTTAGAGTTGGCAGGGGTGCAGTTTGAGGTAATCCAGGAAACTCTGTTTGCATGGTAAATCCCACAGATATTCAATTCTTTCATTTCTGAAGGCTTTATGGCATTTAAAATAGAAAATTCCCCTGGACATAAAAAATCTTACCTGTTATCAATTTCTATCAGCTAACCCCTCAAATAAAGATAAGATCTGATAATACTAAAGATAATAAAGATAAGAATAAGAAGTTTAAGAGAGGCTCTAAGAAAGAGATAAAAGATTAGTGATTGTCCGCAGGGTGTTCTGCAAAACAAGTCTCAGTAGCCCTTCCAAAAAATTTGCTCCTCAAAATGAACCCCATCTTATTAGACCTAAGCAGTACCATCCCTCATTATCACTCTTCTTTTGAAATTTATACTATTAAATTCCTTTGGGAAAACATTCAAAGGATGTCAAGAGCTTGGGTATCACTTTAGAAGCAATGGAACCCTATCATATGAATAAACCTGACATAAGACCTTAACACTTGATTGCTATAATTGAAGGTCTAATATTTACTCCAGTCCAGTGAAAACAATTCCCAGAGCTACACCTGGGAGAAACACTACTCTCAGTCCCAAATACAGAAGCCTGCTACTGTCATATACCCATGTACCTGATAAAAATGGGGCATTTTTGCTGGGTGGTGCTTGCTTCCTCAGCAAATAAAACTAATGGGCTGTCATCACTTTCTCAGGGATTCACTAAAAGAAGCTTGAGCATTACATAACACAGTCTGCAGAGTCCTTTTGGTTGCCCCAAAATGATAAGAGGAGACATCAGGCCATTCTCTGCTCTTAGAAATTATTAACAATTTCTAAATTTAAGATGACTTGAGGGAAAATTTTGTTCTGATTATATGAAATTCTAATGCTATATTGAGGAGATAGTAGTTTGAGTAACTTTCTTAAAGAGAAATGAAAAAAAAAAATCTCAAACGTCAAAGGAGTGTTTAGTTCATTGCCTTTGCAATAGGCATGTGCTTTCCAGGGTGGGAGAGGGAGTCTATATGGTGGGGGATTTTCCTTGTCTGCTGATATGCCAGGGCCTCCCTCACCTTTTCTTTCACCTGGCCAGAGCTGTGCTATCACTACGGTAGCCACATTAAGCTACTGAATGTGGCTAGTCTGAATAAAGATGTACTATAAATGTAAAATCCATATTTGATTTAGAAGATCTAGTTTGAAAGATAAAAACTGAGAAGTATCTTTTAAATTTTTTGTGTTGTTCATGTATTAAACTAACAACGTTTTAGATATATTGTGTTAAATGAGATAGATTAATGAAACTTCTTCACTCACATGTTCTAATTTTTTGAAAATGTGGCTGTTAGAAACTTTAAAATGTGTGGTTTGCATTTGTAGCACTCATTATATTCCTGTTTGATAGTCCTGGGCTAGCATTTGCTTTTTTTTATTTGGTATCAGGAATTGAACCCAGGGGAGCTTAATCCCTGAGCCACATCCCCAGCCTCTTTTAAAAATATATATTTTATTTACAGACAGGGTCTCTCCGAGTTGCAAAGTGCCTTCTATTCTGCTGAGGCTGGCTTTGAACTCATGATCCTCCTGCCTCAGCCTCTCTAGTTGCTGGGATTACAGGAGTGCATCACTGCGCCTGGCTGGCATTTCCTTTTGAAAGAATACTCCCCTAGCCCAGAGGGACATGTTACTTGTAGACACAGAGATCTAGTTAACCTGCACAGATGTTTATTGGGAGGGAGGGTTGCTGGTTCTCAACCACAGATTGTTTTTCTGTGACCCATGTAAATCTAAGCTTGAGAATATGGGGTTTCATGGACTGAAATAAGTTTCATCAGGAGTAGAAAGAAAAAATGATAAATTTTGCAGCAAGGTGATGATGGGGAGATGCTGTGGAGAGGAATGGCAGGAGGAGGAAGGCTGGATCTTGGAGCAGTTCAGCGATGGAGAGGGTTAATCAGGAGCCGCTCTCCTTGAATGTGTCTGTTTGCCAGCTTTTGTCATTTCTTTGCACTTGCCTTCAAGTTTTTCTTTCTCTAGCTTTTTGTCTCCTTTCAGGACGTTGTCATTAACTTATATGTGTAATGACATTTGGCCTTTTTTTCCTTTTATTTTTCTTTTAGATAAGGCAAGATAGGTAGAATACTTTGTTCATCTTTTTCAAATTAATTAATTAATTAATTATAATTAGGTATATATGATGGCATATATACCACCATCTTTCCTGCCCCCATGCCCCCTCCCCTCCTCCCTTTTACCCAAAGTTACTCCATTTTTCCTATGCCCACCCCTCACTGTGGATCAGCATCCACTTATCAGAGAGAACATTCGGCCTTTGGTTTTTTGGGATTGGCTTAATTCACTTAGCATGATATTCTCGAACTTCATCCATTTACCTGCAAATACTTTTATTCTCTTTTATTGCTGAGTAATATTTTATTGTGTATATATACCACAGTTTCTTTACCCATCCATCTACTGAAGAGTATCTAGGTTGGTTCCACAGCTTAGCTATTGTGAATTGTGCTGCTATAAACATTGATGTGGCTACATTACCACAATATGCTGTTTTTAAGTCCTTTGGGTATAGACCGAGGAGTAGGATAGCTGGGTCAAATAGTGATTCCATTCCAAGTTTTCTAAAGAATCTCCATACTGCTTTCCAGATTGGTTGAAGCAATTTGCAGTCCCACCAGCAATGTATGAGTGTGTCTTTTCCCCACATCCTTGCCAACACTCATTGTTGTTTTGTATTCTTGATAACCACAATTCTGACTGGTGAGATAAAATCTTACAGTAGATTTGATATTCATCTTTTTTTTTTAATGATAAAGGAGCAGAACACAGCTGGGAGGTCTTAAGATTAGACCTTAAGATTAGGCAATATAGGCAAAAATATAACTTCTTCCACAAATGATGCTGGGAAAACTGGAAATCCATATGCAGCCATGAAACTAAACCCTTATCTCTCACCATGCACAAAACTCAATTCAAAATGGATCAAGGATCTAGGAATTAGACCAGAGACCTGTGCCTAACAGAAGAAAAAGTAGGTCCAAATCTTCATCATGTCGGATTAGGCCCCCACTTCCTCAATAAGACTCCTAAAGTGAAAGAAATAAAATCAAGAATCAATAAATGGGATGGATTCAAATGGGAAACTAAAAGGCTTCCTCTCAGCAAAAGAAACAATCAATGAGGTAAAAAGAGAGCCTACATTTTGGGAGCAAATTTTTGTCACACTCATATTAGATAAAGCACTAATCTCCAGGATATATAAAGAACTCAAAAAACTTAACAGATATACAAAACAACACAAAACAAAAAACACAAACCAACCCAATCAATAAATGGGCTAAGAAGCTGGACAGACCCTTCTCAGAAGAAGATATATGATTGATCAACAAATATATGAAAAATATTCAACATCTCTAGTAATTGGAGAAATGCAAATTAAACTAAGATTCCATCTCCTGTCAGAATGGCAGTTATCAAGAATACAAACAACAATGAGTGTTGGCAAGGATGTGGGGAAAAGACACACTCATACATTGCTGGTGGGACTGCAAATTGCTTCAACCAATCTGGAAAGCAGTATGGAGATTCTTTAGAAAACTTGGAATGGAACCACCATTTGACCCAGCTATCCCACTCCTTGGTCTATACCCAAAGGACTTAAAAACAGCATATTGTGGTAATGTAGCCACATCAATGTTTATAGCAGCACAATTCACAATAGCTAAACTGTGGAACCAACCTAGATGCTCTTCAGCAGATGGATGGATAAAGAAACTGTGGTATATATATACAATGAAATTACTCAGCAATAAAAGAGAATAAAAGTATTTGCAGGTAAATGGATGAAGTTCAAGAATATCATGCTAAGTGAATTAAGCCAAACCCCCCAAACCAAAGGCCGAATGTTCTCTCTGATAAGTGGATGCTGATCCATAATGAGGGGTAGGCATGCGAAAAATGGAGTAACTTTGGGATAAAGGGAGGGGAGGGGATGGGGCATGAGGGCAGGAAAGATGGTGGAATGAGACAAACATCATTACCCCAGGTACCTGTATGACTGCACATATGGTGAAATGCTACATCGTGTACAACCAGAGCAATGAAAAGTTGTGCTGCAATTGTGTACAATGAATCAAAATGCATTCTGCTGTCATATATACCTAATTAGAGTAAATAAATAAATAAATTTAAAAATAAAAGGTTAGGCAATGTAGACACCAGGTCCACGTTCTCTGTTGAAGAGTGGCAGAGGGAGAAGGTAGCAAAAAATGAGAGGAGAGGCAAGGGATATTAATCAGCCTGGGATGCTATAAGAAAATATCACATACTGAGGGACTCAGACAAGAGACATTGATTAACCACAGTTCTGGAGGCAGAAAGTCCCAGGTCAGGCTGTAAGGATGGTTGGGTTCTGGTGCAAACTCTTTGGCTTGTAGACAGCTGCCTTCTCTCCATGTCTTCACATGGCAGAAAGACAGAGAAACTGAAAGCTCAATAGTGTCTTTTCTAGTAAGAACACTAATTACATCATGAAGGCCCTGCCCTCATGACCTTATAAGACCCTTTTTACCTTCCACAGGCCCCATCTCCAAATGCCATCACATTGCAGGTCAGGGCTTCAACATATGCATTTGGGTAAGGCCATAATTCAGTCCATGGAACAGGGAGAAAACAATTGGAAAAGTTGGAAAAAGGAGAGATGGCATGAGGTTTTTGATTCCCACTGTATTAGTTTTCAAGTGTCCTAATAAAAATTCTGATTAAGAGATAAGCTAAGGAGTATGTATGCCAGAAAGGAAATTTCTTACCCAAGAACATTTTACTCTCAATGATCTCTTTGCACACTTCTGTTCTATTTGTAATATATTACAAATAACCAAGTGTTTTAAACTCTTTAACAAAGTGGGAGACTCCAAGTGTGTCCCATCCTATATGTGTTGGAAATTCTCTCAACCCCAATGAGTTTTTAGAACTCTATCATCAACTGTCACTCTGCTCCTCCATCATTGGGTCTCTCTCCTTTGAAATAAGAAGGCACATATGTCCCTAAAGTTCTGACAGCTCACAAGGCCCAAAACTCAAAGGCCTACAGTCTTCCCTGGACTTTCCCTGGCAGCTCAGATAGTGTTACCACGTGGTAACTGCCTGAACATAGAGGTCCTGCCATCTGACTAGGTACACTCAGATTTAACCCCATACCCAGAGGCTTCAGAAGACCCAGACATAAGAAAGGCCCTTAGACCTGTGAGAGAAATGATTAGCCACAATCAGGATGTGAACTTGTCATACTTACAGAGATTTTTTTATATGCATACATGATTTTTCATTATTTCCCTTCTATCTGCCTGCACATTAACTAGATGTTAAAGCTGAGGATGTAGCTGAGTGGTAAAGCACTTGCCTAGCATGCACAAAGCCCTAGGTTCTCCCACAAGCACAGAGAGAGAGAGAGAGAGAGAGAGAGAGAGAGAGAGACAGAGAGAGACAGAGAGAGACTTAAAACAGTTGTGGAATGAGGAGAATAAGAGTTTAGGGTCATAGCAAAGGGGATACAAGAAACAGGTACTAGAAATTGAGGAGGTTTAAAAAATTTAAGAAGAGGACAGACGATAGGACTATTCAGCTTGCAGATGGACCAGGCCATGCTCACTTTTCTATAACAGCCTTGAAAGACCAAAGGCCCAGAAGAAATTGCAACATTTGCCTTTGGCCATTTCTAGTTTCCCATTCTCTATAACCTCAAAACCTTTATGTTCGTAGCAAAGTGCCACATGAGAATTAGATAAAAAATTATTACTATCAACTAATAGCAGAGATCATTGTAATAGCAGAGGTAATTGTAGTTTGAGGAGTAGCTTAGCATCTGAGAGTTGGAGTGCATTTTGGGAACACTCAGGTCTTGCCTGCCACCCAGTACAGGAATTATTTCTACAACATCTCTATGATGCTTTTCTAATCAAGTTACTCTTAGTCACTGGGATCCCTTGTGCATTTTATATATTGGTTGTCAAGTTGTAGTCAATGGATAAAATCTGCATTTTTGTCATCATTGCAGGGGCCAGCTGTTATAGAGACAACTAACAGGTAGAAAACTGATGGACAGATGTGAAGGAGAGTAGGGAGCAACCTGTTGCTAATAAGAAAAAGAACACATGGTATCACATTTGGTCAAAAGACCCAGAACACGTGAAAACATTACTTCGTGAGTTGAGGAAGTTAATAGCTTTCTATAGGCAGTGATATAGAGTTGAAAGGTGACCCAGGGAATGGCAGGAAGGGAAATTTTTAGATTTTCTAAATACTTCTTTGTAAAGATCCCTGTACCAGTGCCACCCAAAAGTGTGCACTGAGCAAAGAAATCCTGAAAGCCATTGGTCTAGCTTCTGAATCAAATACCTCAAGGAATAGGAAAAACACTTGTGCCCTGATTGTGAGTCTCCTCCACAGACATCCTTTGGTTCATTCATTCATGCAGTAATTAATGATCAGGCCCCTGGACACAGAGAATAAGCTGCAACATTGGCCCCTGCAGTGGTAAGCTCCACCATGGGGCGTGGGAGAGGCTGCCCTAAGTGAGGCCCTAAAGGACATTCACAATTAGCCTACACAAACACCTCTGCTGGGTACTCACTCCTGAAAGTTTACTTTTCTCTCTGCCTTTCAAGCGGATGACCAAGGCTGCCAAGTGTTTACTCAATACTAAAGACTCTTACCGGTGAGGTGATTACATACCTCATTCCACCAGAGCCACCCAGGATTATTATTTGGCCTAAGGCTCTGTCAGCCTCCTCTGTACAAATGTCCATCACTCTGACTCACTTCATGCTGCTTTTGAAAGCTGTGTATATTATCAACAACCACCAGGAAGTCCAGCTTCATCTCTTGTCACACTTGGGCTTGCAAGTTGGCACATCCTTATAAATACATCCCTCCCTGCTTGAATAACAAATAAAACAACACAAATCTTCCTGGTTTTCTGTCCTTCTCAATGGACCTTTTTTGGCTAAAGGTACTTCTCTGAATTAGATGATTCACTTATTTGTTTTGTATGCTTGTAGTCCCAATAATTTGCCTCTTGAAACTCAAACTAGTATTATGTATTGAAGTTTTTCTCCATCCTCCCTCTTCAATGTTTTTATTTGTACAATAAGACCAGTCTCTATAGTGCCAAGTGACTGACTTCAACTTCAATTTCCTTTCACTATTGTTGTAAATACTTAGAACACATAAAGTTGGCATGTGTTAATTGGCTTGGGAAAAAAAAACAACAACAACATACAACACTACAAGAATGGATTTGGTTGATAAATAAGCTTTGTCACTTAAAAAATGTAGTGTGATGTTTGTTAGAAATTTTTGATATCATAGTATAATGACAATCAGTTTTATAACAGGATTATGTTTTAGAGGAATAATGTGAAATGCAGTTGCAAACTAGATAGAATTTATGTTTCTAGCTTAAAATATCAAACCTATGAGCTTAAAAATATCTGTTTGTTTTCATAAATATCTTGGAAGGGAACAAATACTTAGTCCATATCATAATAGAAAAGTTACAGCCCTGAGGACATGATGCTTAGAGCTCCTGAAAGCAGCAGATCAGAGAACCTCTAGAATACCCAAGGAAAAGAAAACACTTAGGAAAAGTCAGGGCAAGAGAGATTGTGAGGGAAGCAGTATTGCTTAACATTCTTCGGGGTCTCAAGCAGATGTAGCATCCACGGGCCTCAGGCTGCTATAACAAAACATTGTAGACTGGGTAATTTATAAACAAAAGAAACTTATTCTCACCACAGAAACTTATTCTCACAGTTCCTGAGTCTGAGAAGTCCAAATAATGCTATTATTTGCTAGCAGGCTCAATGTCTGGTGAGGATCCACTCCTCATAGATGGCACCTTCTAGCTGTCCTTACCTGGTAGGAAGGCTAACAGGCTCCCTCAAACCTCTTTTAGAAGGACAATGATCCTATTCAGGAGAGGTCTGTCCTCATGACCTACTCACATCCTAAAGGCGGCACCTCTTAAAAGCAACACATTGTTGATTAGATTTCAGATAAATTTTAGAGGGACATAAACATTCAGAGCATAGCAGTATAATATAGTCTCCAGAACCAGAGTGAGAGGTCTCACTGATGTGTGGACACTTTGAGGACTTGGTTAGTGGTGAGGGTACCATGTAGGATGAAAAGCACTCATCTAAAACTGCAAGTATCATTTAAGTTCAAGTGGCAGTTAGATGGCTTTCTCTGCAAGATGTGCAAGAGCTAAACAGACCAAGGGAACTGCAGAATATTATTATTATTTGGTACTGGGGATTGAACCAGGACACTTTACCACTGAATTTAAAACATCCCTATATATAACTCAGCTGTATCCCCCAGTCCTTATTTTTTGAAACAAGGTTTTACTAAGTTGCTTAGAACCTCAGCCTCAGCTAAGTTTCGGAGGCTGGCTTTGAACTTGAGATCCTCCTCAGCCTCCTGAGTCATATGGAACTCCAGCGAATGCCCAGTGGGAACTACAGATTTATATCTTCCTTCTTATGCATATTCAGAGGCATGTAATCAACTCAATGTTCATGCTTATCATTTATTGAATACTAATTCCCCATATATAGAGTTGAAGTTTTGTAATATCTTCATATCTGTTCATCTTTTCTCTGCTACTTTGGTCTGGTTTCAATTCTTATACAGACAGTTCCCATTATAATATAAGTTAGGCCTTGATACTTTTTCCTAATACCCTTCAATGACTTTTCATCTCAAACAGACTAAAACCCCAAATGCTTACAATGACCTTCAAGACTCTGTTTGGTCTGGATTCCCCTTTACCTCCCTGACACGTCTCCTATTCCTCCTCTTTAGAGCAAATCTAGCATTTACTTTGCTACATTGCCACCACCCTTATTACTATTCATAACAAAGCATGTTCCTGACCCAGAGCTTTACATTTGTTATTTTCTCTGCCTGGACAGTTAGTTATACTCCTGTTGCATATATGGTTAGGTGCCTCAATTCCTTCGGGTCATCACTTTCCAAAGCTACCTTCATACAATGAAATCTTCCCTGGCTATCCTACTTACAGTTTCAACCCATCCCCCATGGCTGAACACTTTAAATCCCTGTTTCCTGCTTTAAGTTTACTGAGATACTATATTTGACCCCTTTTATATTTTATTTTTGTCTTGTTTGAACTTTTACCCCCATGAAGGCAAAGCTACTTGAATGTTTTGTTTGGTACTATATCCCCTGTGCCTAAACTAGCACATGGAGTATAGTAGTACTGTTATAGTTTGGATGTGAGGTGTCTCCCAAAAGCTCACATGTGAGACAATGCAAGAAGGTTCAGAGGAGAAATGACTGGATTGTGAGAGTTTTAACCCAATCAGTGAATTAATCCTCTGATAGGGATTAACTGAGTGGTAACTGAAGTGGTAGGATGTGGGTGGAGGAGGTGGAAATTGGGGCATGGCTTTGGGTATATATTTGTATCTGGCCAGTCTCTTTCTGTTTCCTGATCACCATGTGAGCTGTTTCACTCTGCTACACTCTTCCACTATCATGTCCTGCATCACTTCAAGGAATGGAGCCAGCTGTCTATGGATCGAGACCTTTCAAACCATGAATTGCTAAATAAACCTTTCCTCCTCTACAGTTATTCTGGTCAGGTCTTTCAGTTGCAGCAGTGAAAGAGCTGACTAAAACAAGTACTTATTTGTCAAGTGAATAAATGTATGAAAATTAAGTGCAAATATAATTCAAAATCACCATAGAAAGGGTCAATCAATTGGTGTATCATTAGGATGATACCTAGGTTTCCCTCTGGGAATGTTTTTTTCTTCAAACAAAGCTTTTCATTACTGCATTAAAATAATAATAACAACAATAATAATAAACAACTGTTGTGATTGCATAACAATGCATGTAACATCTCTTGAGTTTATGTTTTTTGGATAAAAAATGCAAAAGTTAGAGTAGGGATGCCCTAGACTTGTTCCAGATCTATGTTCTATAAGCTATAAACATGGTACTTCAAACCTGGCCCCTGGGAGGCTTTGACAATATGGGGAACCCAAGGCCTTGCCTCTGATAAATGTAGAAAAATGCCCAGGAATCCATATATTCATAAAAATTCCCAGATAATTCTTTTGTTGTTGCTGCAGTACTGGGGATTGAATCCAGGACTTCATACATGCTAGGAAAACATTTTATCACTGAGCCATATCCCCACCCCGTGCCCCCTTTTTTTTACTTTATTTTGAGACAAAGTCTCCCTACTCACTCAGAATGGCCTCAAACTTTCAACCCTTCTGCCTCAGCCTCCTGAATGGCTGGAATTGACAGGTGTGTGCGGGCATTACCTTACTGGACTTCCCCTAGTAATTCTGATAATCAGCCAACTTTGTACAATTGAATTTCTGCTGACTTACAAGAGGCATTATAAACCAACCTTTGGCTAAATCCTAAAGGGTAGGCCAGAAATCCAGGCACGCCTCTTCTTAACAAGGCTACAGTACCAAGCTGGAGGAGAGAGATCACATCTATTCTACTCTGCAAGCCTCTCTGGCTACTTGACAAGGGCTCTGCCTGTAAATGTTAGTAGCTGACTAAACACACCCATGGTCCTCACAGCCCCTCCCCTTGTTTAATTAGCTTATATCCCAGAAACATCTTGCCAGTTCTAACTTGGCTAAATTATCTCCAGAACATCCAGAGAAAATGAGTGTTTGAGGGTTTGTTGTTTTTGCTTCCGTTTCTGTTTTAGTGGAGGAACGGATCCATTTCCTTTTAAGCTGGTCTGCAGAGAAGTCTCCTTTTTCCATGAGAAATGGATGGAAAGAGAGGGTGAATGGAGGGAGAGGACAGGAGGGTCACACCTCACGTGGAGGCACGGGTACTCTCCAGCATCCACAAAGGTTGAAGAACTACTTCCACCACTCGGGGAGTAAGTGAATCCCTTCTGAAGATCTGAAGCTTGGGCCTTCTGCTTAGGGTTTGCTGGATTCAGCCGATATGCATATGCTCCAGAATACCAATAAAAACATATCAGAAACAAGCATGAATACCTTGATGCCAGCACAAGGAAGAGTGGTGGGTGGTGCCTGTGTGGAATAGCAAGTGATAATGTATCAAAATGATGCCAAAAACTAGAATGGGCTGCTGTGGGACCCCAGAACATGCCCATCAGAAATATATTTCTTTGGCATATTTCAAGATGGTTATTCAGAGAAACAGGGTTAACTCAGAAAGGATGTCCTTTTGTAAAATAATTTACATCCATGAAGGAAATATATATTAGTAAAGTAAACATCCACTTAATGTAAACAGACTTTTCTATTTGTTATCCTCATTTCTGCTTAGAGAAGATCTTTCCAGAGGAAGAAGAGATTGGGAGTCGGACACTTGGCCTGCGCAGAAACTCCCACAGGTAGCTTTTACCTGGAAGACTTCACCTGCCCTCCTCAGCCTTCATAGCCAGATGCCGCTTCTTTCCCCCCAAAGCCTAAGCCCATATGTATTTGTTTAACTCTATGAAAGCTCCAACACCCTAGCTCTCCCTTGAGCCTCATGCTTTGTGTATGGCTCTCATGTTTCTGCATATTAATAAATTTGATATTTTTTTCTGTTAATCTGTTGTCAGTCTATTTCATAGGCTAAAAATTATCAAACCTTCAGAGGGAAAAGAGTAAATTCAAAACATCCCTGTGGGAGGTGGGGAGTGTTCATCAGCTATCTATTACTGGAACAAAATACCTGAGATAATCAAGTTATAACAAGAAAAGTTTTACAGAGCTAACATAATGGTACATGTTTGTAACCTCAGCTGCTTGGGAGGCTGAGGCAGGAGAATTGCTAGTTCAAGGGCAGTCTCAGCAATTTAGCAAGACCTTGTCTCAAAATTTAAATAAATAAATTTAAAAAGGGTTGGTGATGTAGCTCAGTGGTAAAGTTCTCCTTTGTTCAATACCCAATAAGGAAGGAAGGAAGGAAGGAAAAGGAAAGGAGAGGAAAGAAGAAGAAGGAAGAAAGAAGAAAGGTTGGGGTCAGAGTTCAGTGGTGCAGCATGTACTTAGAATGTGTGAAGCACCAGGGTTTAATCCCTACCATCAAAACACAAAAACAAACAACAAACAAAATAAAAACTCCTCAAAGGTTTATTATTTTAGCTCATGGTTTTAGAGGCTCTAGTCCATGATTGGTCAGCCTGCTTCTTCTAGGCCTCTGGTAGAGGGAGGGGGCAGCACACCACGGTGGTAGCATGTGGCACAGCAAACTACTCACCTCAAGGCCAGAAAGCAAAAGAGAAAGAATAGGGCCCTGGGCCTCAAAATTCCATTTGAGCCCCCCCGCCATTACCTCTGCCTCTTACAGTTTCCACCATTTCCCTATAGCACCAAGCTGGAGACCAAGTCTTTACTATGTGGGTCTTGGAGGAACATCTAAGATCCAAACAAGAGCCTTCAGAGAGAAAAGAGTAAATCTAAAATGTCCCTAAAATGGTCCATGGTAGAAGGTTGGAGGACAACCTCATGACCAGACATCACTAGTGGGCAGAGATCAGTGCCATATGTGCTCACCGGCAGGGCAAAGGGTTTCACTAGGGTGAGGGTAGGACATCATAGGTAGATTGACTTCATCACACACATTTTGGAACAGAGTTCCTTTCCCACCACTTCAGGATATTTTATAGAAGGGGTTCTTAACAAGATTCAGAGAAAACAAATGCTGTTAGTATAATAACATTCCTGAGTTATGCGAAGAAGTCTATCTAGGTAGAAGAAAAAGTTTCTGGAATCTCTCTTGTTTCTTCCAATGAGAAGGACCTGAAATACCCTCCTATAATATGGCTAGCTGTCTTGCTCAAAGAGAATAAAGGGTAAATTGCCCTGACCAACAAGTTGGCCAGAAGTCAAGAGGTAAAAATGGACCCTGGCAGGAGGGTCAGGAAATTCAAGGGAGGGAGAGACCTAGGAGATTGTGTGAAAGGACAAAAGAGAGGAGACAATGGATGAAGGCCTGTTTCTGTGCTTATTGAAAAGGCATCAGTAGGGACTCCACGTCAATTGAAGGAATAAAAGTCAAACGAATTTATGTCTTTTGGATTGCACATTGAACTAGAGGATCAAAAGTGAGTCTTTTCCCTGTTTTTCTTCCTGGTGCATGGGAGTTTTATGGGCTACATTATTATGAAATGAGAAGGACTATTTAATTAATGTGTTTGCATTTATTTTCAAAAGATATTATATTTCTGATGATATATATCATGGAGAAACAAAATGATGCCATCGTAATAAGAGCATTGGTGATGAAGACAATAGAAAGAAGTTCCCCCAACTCCCCTGAGAATGTTGGGATAAAAAGTATCTAATATATATGTATTTTTTAAAAATGAGGATTTTGGCCAGGTACTGTGGCTCACATCTATAATCCCAGCATCTCAAGAGGTGCTGAGATTGCATGTTCAAAGCCAGCCTCTGCAATTAGCAACACCCTAAGCAACTTAGTGAGACCTTCTCTCTAAATAAAATATAAAAAAGACTGGGGCTGTGGTTCACTGGTTAAGTGCCTCTGGGTTTAATCCATAGTACCAAAAAAAGGGAAAAAAAATCAGGATTTTGCTTCTCTAAACCATGCAGGGAAGAGAAAAAGGTTAGGGGAAGTACTGGGGAGTGAGATTGATCAACTTATGATATATGCTTGTATCATAATACATGGAATAATGAATATTGCCATTAGGTATAATTATAATGTGCCAATAATTTTTTTTAGAAAAAATAAATAAACCGTGCAGGGGTATAGGATTGTGTAGGAATGTAAGTCATTTTGATTTAGCAGACTTGACTCTATCAGATGTTCCTGATAATGGGATGAAGCCATCTTTGCTTGCCTAAGTTTGAGTGATGTGTGCAGCTATCCCTAAGAGTATGTGGTTCTTCTCTTCCTTGAATCTCACCTCATCTCCCATGTCTCTTTGTTTGATTAGCCCTGGGAAGATAAGGATGTGCCACTGAACTTTACTAATCCCCTAGATATGGCATGAAATCTGGAGCTAGCACCTCTTGGCTAAGTTAAAAAAAATCTACATAAAACAGAATAAACTGTGAAAACTATTAGAGCAGCAGAAGAATCACACAGAATTTATTTGGGTTGTTCACTTATTTTGCCCTGAACACTAAAAATGATGAAATTAACTGCTACTAGTATCAGCCAAGTGGGACCTTCACATAACTCTCAGAACATATTCTCCAAGTGGTGAATACTCCATCACCCAAGAATGACATTAATGAAATTCATTACTGAGATTTTAATTTATACAAAACATTAAGTAGAGGAAGCTCTGAAGCTGAGAATCCATAATCCTCAGTAAGCTTTTCAGAGTACTTTGTAAGTAGGGAAATATGAATGGAAGAATAATGACCCCCTAAAATGTCAACAAAAATGTCCTAAATGACACCCCCAAAGATGCTCCCCAAACTTGAATATATGTAACCTCAAATGACAAATGCAGATGTAATTATATTAGGGAAGTTGAGACAGAAAAAAAATTGTGCTGGATTACCCAGAACTCAATGTAATCACAAGGGTGCTAAGAGGGACATGAGGGATCAGAGTCAGAGAAATGTCTGTAGATGCTGCACTATTGGCTTTGAAGATAGAGAAAGGAGCTGTGAGTCAAGAAATTTAAGTGGCTAATAATAGAAGCTGGAAAAAAAGCAAGGAAACATTTCTTCCTAGAAATGTTTTAAGAAGTGTGGTCTTGTTGATGCCTTGACTTCAGCCCAGTGATACTTGTTTTGGACTTTTGATTCCCAGAACTATACACTAATAAACCTGTGCTGTTTTAAGGTACTAAGCTTGTCACAGAGCAATAGGAAATCAATAAAGGGGAAACTAATCAACTCTCGAGTAATGAGAAAGCTATCCATTATGGGAGACCCAGAGGGATCACTGAGGTGCAATGTCACTGGTAGACTTGGACTTTAACTAAGGGCAACTGAAGGTTTTTACAGGTCCAGAAGAGTCTTTATTATAGACCTTCAGCCTCCTCTGGTATCTTAAGCCATTGTTAGTCTTTCTGCCTTGTAAATGTTAACCATTCTAATGGCTCCAAGCAATTACATGCAAACAGACTCAACAACTACTATCTTTATTTATTTTTTTTTTTTATTTCTTGTATTATATTTTATTTTTTGCATTGTTGACTTACATATAGCATACTGTTATGGTTTTTTATTTTTTTTTATTTTTTATTGTGGGTTGTTCAAAACATTACAAATTTCTTGACATATCATATTCCACACTTTGATTCAAGTGGGTTATGAACTCCCACCTTCAACCCATACACAGATTGCAGAATCACATCAGTTACACATCCATTGATTTACAAATTGCCATACTAGTGTCTGTTGTGCTCCGCTGCCTTTCCCATCCTCCACCCTCCCCCCTCCCCACCTCTCCCCTCCCCTCCCCTCCTCTCTCTCTACCTCCTCCACTGTATAACCCTGAGGGTCTCCTTCCATTACCATGCAATTTCCCTTCTCTCTCCCTTTCCCTCCCACCTCTCATCCCTGTTAAATGTTAATCTTCTTCTCCTGCTCTTCGTCCCTACTCTGTTCTTAGTTACTCTCCTTATATCAAAGAAGACATTTGGCATTTGTTTTTTAGGGATTGGCTAGCTTCACTTAGCATAATCTGCTCTAATGCCATCCATTTCCCTGTAAATTCTATGATTTTGTCATTTTTTAATGCAGAGTAATACTCCATTGTGTATAAATGCCACATTTTTTTTATCCATTCGTCTATTGAAGGGCATCTAGGTTGGTTCCACAGTCTTGCTATTGTGAACTGTGCTGCTATGAACATCGATGTAGCAGTGTCCCTGTAGCATGCTCTTTTTAGGTCTTTAGGGAATAGACCAAGAAGGGGAATAGCTGGGTCAAATGGTGGCTCCATTCCCAGCTTTCCAAGAAATCTCCATACTGCTTTCCAAATTGGCTGCACCAATCTGCAGTCCCACCAGCAATGTACAAGTGTACCCTTTTCCCCACATCCTCGCCAGCACTTGTTGTTGTTTGACTTCCTAATGGCTGCCAATCTTACTGGAGTGAGATGGTATCTTAGGGTGGTTTTGATTTGCGTTTCTCTGACAGCTAGAGATGTTGAGCATTTTTTCATGTACTTGTTGATTGACTGTATGTCCTCCTCTGAGAAGTGTCTGTTCAGGTCCTTGGCCCATTTGTTGATTAGGTTGTTTGTTCTCTTATTGTCTAATTTTTTGAGTTCTTTGTATACTCTGGATATTAGGGCTCTATCTGAAGTGTGAGGAGTAAAGATTTGTTCCCAGGGTGTAGGCTCCCTATTTACCTCTCTTATTGTTTCTTTAGCTGAGAAAAAACTTTTTAGTTTGAGTAAGTCCCATTTGTTGATTCTAGTTATTAACTTTTGTGCTATGGGTGTCCTATTGAGGAATTTGGAGCCCGACCCCACCGACTGTAGATCGTAGCCAACTTTTTCTTCTGTCAGACGGCGCGTCTCTGATTTGATATCAAGCTCCTTGATCCATTTTGAATTCACTTTTGTGCATGGCGAGAGAAAGGGATTCAGTTTCATTTTGTTGCATATGGATTTCCAGTTTTCCCAGCACCATTTGTTGAAGATGCTATCCTTCCTCCATTGCATGCTTTTAGCCCCTTTATCAAATGTAAGATAACAACTACTATCTTTAAATGGATATAGAACCCTTTCACTCTTTAATGCTTCTTCAACTCTATCACCCTTAACCCCTGAGCAGGAAAATCTCTTCTTTGAGTGGTCTATACTATCTGGCCCCCTTTCCTCAAACTTTTCTCATGTTAACCCACTGCAGTCTAGATTTTGTTTTTAATTACTTCACTAAATTTAGCCTTGCTGGGTTATCAATGACACAAAATCCAAAGGACTTGCTTCAAGTTCATTTTACTTGACCTCTAAACCTTTGTGCCTGTTAACAGTCTCCTTCAGAACACACTTCCCTTGACTTCTGCAACATAACTTTGCCCTCCGAATTTTCTGCTACTCCTTTGGTCTTATTATGTAGACTTCTTAGAGCAATTACTACATGGACATCCTTACACTTCTGGTCTTTCTTTCTTCTTTCTGTAGGTAATTTCTCTCATGTTTGCGGCCTTGGTTGCAAACTGTTGGTATGAAAGATGCCCAGATTTGCAACTCTAGGTCAGACTTGAGTGCTGGACCCTGGACCTCTGTGTTTGGATATCTCATAAACACCTCAGGTACAGTATGTCCCAAACTGAGCTTATTATTTAACCTCTACAATTGATCCCCTAGCAATATTCCCCAGCCAAGTAAAACAGTATTGCTATCATCTACTTGCTATAGTCAGAAACCTAGGAGTTACTTTAGATTCCTTTTTATTTTGTGGGGAGAGTGTACCAGGATTAAACTCAGGGGCACTTGACCACTAAGCCACATCCCCAGCCCTATTTTGTATTTTATTCAGAGACAGGGTCACTGAGTTGCTTAGCACCTCAGTTTTGCTGAGGCTAGCTTTGAGCTCTCAATCCCCCTGCCTTAGCCTCCCGAACCAACGGGATTACAGGTGTGTGCTACTGTGTCCAGCTGGATTGCTTTTTAAACTTTGCACTTTTCTATGCATATTTATACAAACAAAACAAAACAAAACAAAAACAAAACAAATGTTCTGTGGTACTAGGGATCAAACCCAGGGCCTTGCACATGCTAAACATACATTCTACCACTGAGCTACACTCCCAAATCCAATTTTCATTCATCTTATCACTAAGTTCTACTGATTCAAACCTTTAGAATTTTCTTAACTTTGCCTAAATGTCTCCATCCCAGTTAGGTCATGCAATATTCTCCTGTAACTTCCTTCAAGTCCATGACATTATAGTTCTTATTCAAAAATTATGTTCTCAGGGGTTGGAGGTAGGGCTCAGTGGTGGAGTGCTTGCCTAGCATTTGTAAGATCCTGGTTTGATCACAAAAAATAAACAACAAAAAATTATGTTATCAATACTGTTTTATCAAGACATTTTCCAACCTCTATGCTTCCTCTTTTCACCATTTTGTGGAAATATATAGGTAGCATAAGGAACTAACAAGCTGGTGGGGGTCACTTCGATGAATCAAATGGGCTTCATAGTGGCACATTTGAGCACTTGGAGTTTATTCCAAGTGGAATCTACAGGGATCAATTTGGAGGAGATCAGAAGAAAAGTTGTTTTTAGGGAAGGAGTTGTGACAGTGGTTGAAGCATGTGAGAATAGCAGAGCTGAAGTGGGTAAAGATGTCAGAGTGGAGGATCTTTGCACTCCTGAGACGAACAACCCACAGAAACGAAGCCTGCTTATCAATCTCACCAACATACAAGTGATTGTATCTAACATTATATTTATCAACTCTCTTTCCACTTTTATTTTGTGTAAATTGCTGTTAGTTTAAATTTCACCTGATAGGACAATGGTAAGAAAAAGAATCAGGGAGAAGCTGGGGGCCAAGGATGTCCATGCTTATTTAAACTGATAGCATTAAAAAATCCCTGTTCTTGAAGATACCCCGTCAAACGCAGTTCAAATTTCTCCTCCCTGTGGAATGCCACTCCAGTTTTATCAGATTTATTATATTTTATTTATTTATTTTTTGCAACTTCAGGATGTAATTTCATCTTGAAATTATAAAAGATATTTCAAAAATGATAGAGAAATTCCCCAAGAGAGAACTCAAACAAGTGTTTCTTTCTTTAGGCACACTTCTGGTATTCAGCACAGATGTTAATTTTTGTAGATGTTTTTCCTATTAGTTACCTCCTTTATCAGGTAAATATATTTCTTGAGAACATTATCAGAGATAATGGTAAAGGGATTATTTTAAGGTTGGGCTCAGCTCCAAGGTACTGTAGAGAAATACAAAATAATTGTGCAAGGGACTGATTAAATACTCAGCAAAATGCTTTGGTCCTGATACTGGAAAGTTTTGTTGTATATTTTTTATATATATTGTACATAAATAATACCAGAAATTTATATATACATATATAAGTTATAGATATATCAAAGAATTTCCATAACTGTGATCTCATTTTTTAATATTTTTCTACAGCCCCCTTTCCCCCACATACTTCTGAGACAGGAGAAAAAGAGAGGGAGAAAGGACAAGTAATGAAAAAGTTAAACATAAGAGCACTTATACTGTGTCATTTTACTAAGAATTTGTTTAAAAAAAATCATGTCAAAGTAGAGTAAATATATATATATATATATAATTTCTACTATTATGATTGACCTCCCAGAATCTTGTATTGGAGTAGGTCTGAAATATGCAGGCAACTTTACACATCCTCCCACCTCGCCTCTACTGTCAGGAGTCCATGTAGGTCCATGTGAACTTTGCCCCATCAGCACCTTTGGCTGATGTGGGGTCACAACATACCATGGGAGTCATTTGCTGAGCACTTCTCAATTGCTTATGGAACATTCCTGACTTTAAAGAATGAAACAATAGGCCAGGTGGCTCACTCTTTTTGTTTCCATGTATTACTAATTTCTGATCTAGCAAATGTTAAGAATCTCAGGAATTGGCAGCAGGGTTACCTCTAAGACTTGCAGGCATTTGTTCTGGCTACTTCCCAAGATGACCCTCCCAATGTCTTCTGATTCTAACCACCTGGATAAACAAAGATTTAGCATACACATTCATTTTCAGCAGGCCAACTTCCCCTTTTGTCTTTGGCTTAAGATATAGAAATTACTTTTAATCTACATTATGGATAATCATTTTAATCAATTCTTGAAGTCACTTAAGCCTTCAGATGACAAAGTATGCCTCAAAATGGGAAAGCCTCTGTTGCTCTTTAGGATGCAGGTTGGCTTTAATCAATCAAGTAAGTTGATTTTTTCACTTGGGATTAGCCTCAAAAAAATTGATATTGTTTGTGGATAAATCACAAAGGTGATTCAGCTCCACATAACAGGATGCAGGATTCTCAGCAACTTAAGATGAGAGTTTATTGCACAGAAGGTAAAGTCTGGGGAATTCCAGAGTTAGTTCATTTGTGGCTTCTCTTCTTGTTTCTCCCTCTGATTTGCAAGGTGACTGCATTCTTCATCAGGCATGCATTGTCTAAAAGTTGGAAGAGAAAAAGTCCTTTCTTATCTCCACTCTTCAAGAGTTAGGAAACCTTCCATAATGCTTGCAACAGAATTGACTCTGCATGGTGATATCATACTCCAGAAGCAGACTTGAATAGGAAATAATAACCACCATGGTCAGTTAAGACTAATGAACATTAGTGTTCTCAGTGGGTGGGGAGGATCCCTGAAACACAATTATTTCCTAAATCATGAATAAAATTAGGATTGTGTTGAAAAGGAAGAAGAATAGTGTCTTTTGTGTAGGTGACTAATAGTGTCTGCCACAGTGAACAGAACAGTTTTTTATAGCAAATGCCAATAAAAGTATATCATTCAGTGCTATTTTTGTTCAATCTCAAAGCCCAAGTCTAACTGGTTTAAGTAACAAAGAGAAGGCACTGACTCCAGGGATAGTGTTAGCTTCAGGCAAGTGACCTCAATAATGTAACTGAAGATCTGGCTTCTTTTGGTCTCTTGGTTGTTTCTTTACCATGTCAACTTCTTCCAAAGCTTGGTATTGTTCTGGGAGCCAAATGGTTGCCACTGTCTTCTAAGGATAATCCTCCTCTTTCAGTCTGTCAAAGAGAATCTCTACCTGCATTTACTACAGAAAATTAGACAGCTTATCTTTCCCATAAACTGCAACAAACATCTCTCACATCTCATTTAGATCATAGGAACATATCTGAATCAATGAATGAGCTATTGCAATTGCTACTTAAGCTTACAACACTGTAATGTGTTGAAGGGATGCAATTCATATTAATAACTTTATGACAAAATGAAAGGAAATTGGGAAGACAAGTGGATGAATAAATGAATAAAGATCCTTCTCAATTATTGGGAATCTGATGTTGTAACCACTTTCCCAGTAAGAGTTTCAATGAATAATTTTTGTGAAGAAAATAGCTTAAAATAGGGCAAGTAATAGAAATCAAATTTATAGGAAACAACTAGTGAAAGCCACATCAGTATAAAAATTCTAGTAGAGTAAGAGGCAATTTCAAGAATAGACAAAGTTGGAACAGATATGCAGGAAGAGGAGGTCACAATTTTTGAGACTATGGACAGTCAATGGACATGGCTACTTTTACAAAATGTAAGAATCCATTATAGATCATTGTATTCAAAGCTTGAAAGATTTAAACAATATAAGTAAGCAATTTCAAATGTATTAGTTTTTTAAAAAGATGAAGAAGTTATTCATTGTGACATGCTGATACTGGGAAAATTCAATTAATATTTTTTTGCCTGAAGAACTGATACAGGATCCAATGAGTTGAGGTTAAAATTGGGCTTTGATATTTATAATTTGAAGAAATTTTAAAAAATCAAAACATATAAGAAGAAATGTGGTTAGTAGCATGAAGTTTTTAGTGCACAATTATGTTTAATCCTAGAAATGTCAGCATTTTTAGAATGGCTACCATGAACATTATGGTATGAAAAAGTCTAAAATATATCTTTGGGCTGTGTATGGTGGCACACATCTGTAATCCCAGTGACTCTGGAGGCGGAGGCAGGAAGATTACAAGTTTGAGTTCAGCCTCAGCAACTTAGTGAGGACCTAAGCAATTTAGGAATTTAAAAATAAAAAATAAAAAAGGCTAGGGATATGGCTTCATGGTAAAGTGCCCCTGGGTTAAATCCCTGGTACTCCCCTAAAAAAGATATATGTACACACATAAACACACACACACAAACCTATACAACACACACAC
Organism: Marmota marmota marmota; assembly: GCF_001458135.2. Classification (NCBI taxonomy): domain Eukaryota; kingdom Metazoa; phylum Chordata; class Mammalia; order Rodentia; family Sciuridae; genus Marmota; species Marmota marmota. Next base: position 84,317,262 of record NW_026000026.1, read on the forward strand.
AACACATACATACCCCTTTGGACAAATTAATAGTGTGAAAAGTCAGGAGGGGAATTATATGAACCATCATGGTGATGGAAAGCAGCACCCCCAAAAAAGCTAGGGGTGGAGTCATAGTCTACACTCACATGGATGGTCATTACAACAATTTCCTAAAACTTTGAACAAATCAGACTCTCTGTGTGTCAGCCTCCTTATTTATAAAATAAAAATGTTGAGCTGGGAGTAGAGCACTTGTCCAGCATGCATAATATCCTGGCTTTAATCCCCAGCACTTTAAAAAAATCACCAATTCTAGAGTTTCATGATTATTTCAGGAACTTTTAACTTCTGAGCCTATATTTTAAACTATTTGGCACTTAATATATTGTGTTGTTGATTCATATGTTGACATTTAAGTTCTTTTGTACACACAAATCTATATGTGTATCTATATGGCCCAATAGTGGATATGTGATATGCATGATTCTTGTTGAATATAGGCCAAAAGGATCAAAGGTGGGCAGGAATAATTAAGTTTATACCTTCTTTTAGCATTTTTGGCTTTCTCAAAATTGTGAAACTTTATTGATGATAAATCACAAAATTACATACTTACAAATAAACATGAATCTTTGTGATATTATAATATATACATATTTTATTTTTCTCTACATTTCCTAGCTAATAATTCTCTCCCATATATAGACTGGAGAAATTAGAGTTTCCTTTCTCCAGGCAGGACACAGAAACTCTGAATCTGTCTAGGAGCCCTGGGGCATAAATAAACTCTTTGACTTCCCTTGTCTGACACTAGATGATAAGACCCCCATTTCAGAAGTGGTCCTACCCTATATCCAACAAGGAAGAAATGATGAAGAATCTGGACAGGCCTTGCTGGGTTTCAACTCAGATCATACCCTTTTGTCTAATCACATTTTGTCACAAATTTCCATGCCTCAATCATGCCCAAGTCTCCATAAAAATTCAAAAGGACAAGGTTCAGAGAACTTTTGGATAGCTGACCCTGGGGGGTTCCTGGAGGGTATGTATCTGGAGAAGGAAGGGAATTTCTGTGCTCCTTTCCCATTACCTGGCTCTGTGTGTCTCTTTATCTGTCATATCCTTTATAATAAACTACAAATGTAAATGTTTCCCTAAGCTCTGTGAGTTTCTCAAGGAGATCAACTGCACCCGAGGAGGAGATTGTGAGAACCCTACTTGTTGGTCTGAAGCACAGGTGCTTACCCCTGGCATCTGAAGGAGGGAGGGGGCAGTTTTAGGAATTAAGCCTCCACCTGTGGAATCTGAATTGAATGGAATTGAATTAGAGGAAAATCAACTAGTGTCTACTGCACAATTAACTGATTTTTTGCTCCCTGGTGGGAGGAAACCTCTACACCTTTTTTAGGGTCACAGAAATTTGTATTGATGGTTGCAGTGTGAGAGTCAAAGAAAGACACTGTTTTTCATATACAGTCTCTCAAATTCAGAAAACAAGAATATCAGCAAGTAAGAATTTCAATTAAAACTGAAAAAAATTTCTAAAATTGGTTCTGCATTAACAACTAGTATAAGAAATATACTAAAAGCAAATAGGACTTTTTCTCCCATATGAAGCAAGCATTGAACTACATCCCCAGCCCTGTTTTTTTTTTTTTTTAATTTGAGACAGTGTCTTGCTAAATAGCTCAGGCTGGCCTGGATCTTGTGATTCTCTTGCCTGAGCCTCCCCAGTGGCTGGGTTACAGGCTTGCAATACCACACCCTGCTTCAAATAGAATGTCTTACTGTATTTCCCCTCGCAATCTTTGTACCCTGTTTTTTCAGCCTAAAACTTGGATTTAAACTTTCATCACAATTGTTGCATGGTATAATTCTGTTCCTCACTCCACTTTAAAGATAAACAGAGCAGCACTGTATTCACCAGTGGCTTATGGATGCACATTTGTCTTCTCGCATACTGGGATCTATGGGCCTAGAATTCTCAGCACAGGCGCATTGTCAGTATATTTCTGAAAGCCGATTTGTGTGATTTGTTTAGAGCACTGCAGTACTAGTACTGGCTCTCAACCCAATCAAGAGCTGCAGACACAAGGGGAGCCAGTGAGAAGGCAAAGCTGCCATGAATAAGTCACATGCTGAGACTTGCATTTTACTGGTAGCTAAACTGTACAGTTCATCTGCCAGCAATACATTAAAGTGGGCAGCATTTCTTTCTGATCATGGGTAAATATACAAACTATTCTTCAAGCTGAAAATGATTATGTTCACTAACAGCCATGAAAATGGAATTGTGGAAAGAATTTTGAGTTAGTGAAGTTTTTTATTTTTATTTTCTATTTTTTTTAAGCTTCACATAATGCACCCCCTTTTTTTTGCAAAAAAAGAGAGACATAATTATGTGGTGGAATACAGCATATCTTCAAGTGATCATCTCTATGCCTTCATAGGAGTACAGATGTGTGTAAATCTCTACATGTGGTACAAGATTTGTCCAGAGCAGAAGTGTGATAATGTGGACACAGAGGGTAAGTGGCTTCTAGTCAATGGGGGAGTCTTATTTGTATTACTCTGTCATAAATAGTCTGTCTTGTCACTTAGTAAAGAACAGACAGAAGTACAGAGGAATAGAGAGAACATAGAGAGGAGAGAGGGAGAGTGAGATCTAATGAGCTGTATAGTAGAGGAAAAAACCAGAGGAAATGAGCAACCATCTGGTAATTTTGCAGAGGATGCTTTGGGAAAGAGAGATACTCTAAAGTCCCAACACTGTCCTATAGAGCAGCAAAGCTGAATGAGTTATAGATGCTCTGTGAGAAAGACCTTGTGCTTGAGGGAGAAGTTTGAACAACTGCAGATACGAAAATTGAAAATTTGCTTTGAGTACAGAAACCCTGATAGAAGAGAACCACCCAACCATCTTTAGTCTGACCTTGGGAAAGGATAAGATAAAAGACAGAACCATGAATCCTGCAGAGCCTTGGCAGTGATGCAAAATATGCACAGGACCAGGGAGGAGTTTTTCCTTAGCCATTAATTCCTTAATGAATAAATATTGGAAATTTACATTAGAACTACATAATTTGCTCTAGTTAACTTTTAGAAAGCTCTGTCTAGTTTTTCCTGTAGTATGGTTTCAGGCATTATCAATCTTTTCATCTTTACAACATTCTGAGTCAAAGAACCCTTTAGATGTTGTTAGTGATAGGCATGAGAACCAAGTAGAATCAGGTGCTTCCACCTGACTCTGGCAGTCAAATGTCTAGAGTGGTAAAACTGGATAAGCAGCATCATTTTCCAAGTGCTGCTAGAATAAGGCCTGATCCAGTCTGGATGTGTTACATATTAAATGTGCATAGGTACATTGTACATACATGTACATGGAAACATGACCTGGAGTCAGAAGAGTTCAGCTCAGATAATACCTTTAATAATGCAAGGCTATGAACCTTCCCTCTCCCCAACAATACTATGGTTTTATGTAAAACCAAACCAACATAAACGTTTTGATTTCATAAATAATTCTAATGTATTAGCATTAACCAAAAGAAAAATATAAGTAAATAAATGAAATCATACAAGTTAGCATTTCCAAATGGGAGTCATTAATTCTGGAAGATTTTGGAGATTTGAACTTATTCATTCAGCCCATATAATGCACATAAGGCACAAACTTCTAAGGTAGGTCTTGGGAATAAAATAATGACTGAAAACCAGGCCTTAGTCTCAAAGAAAACTTTAAATGATCAATATTTCCTATAGTGTTCAAAATAGGCTTTTCTGTGTCAATAATCTGTTAACTGGCTCTGTTTCAAGATAAAGATTTACAGATATTCTCAGATACAAAAAGACAATCCATGATGAAAGCAAGAGTCCTGAGAAGTATTAGAGTAGCTTTATGATATAAAATATAACCCTTAATTTCCTATTATCAGGAGGAGTGTGACTAGATTGATATATAAGTGCCATTTTTCCTTGTATAGAAATAAAATACAATATTAATATTCAAGGGAGGAATCAATTTGTGTTTGATCTTGGGCCTTTCCAATTACTTGCTGTGTGAGCTTTATAGAGCTACTTAAATTTTCTATGTCTGGTTTCTTCATGTTCATAGGTCTATCAATACATTACTACAGTACCTCTTAATGTTGTAAGAGACTTAAAAGAGTTAATTCATGTTAAAATCTTAGATAAGTGCCTGGCGCATACTAGTTGCTCAAGAAATGTTCAATATTATCTGTGTTCTACTATAAGCACATTCTCCAATTCAAAGTTCCCCATTTTCACATAAATCAACTGATGTTTCTGTTTTATGGAATGGCCAAATAGAATTTTCCTTTTGTAAAAGTTCACAATTTTGTTGTTTTATTTCCAAAATCCTAAAAGCTCTAAAAATTCAAAGTTTTTTGTAGTTCATCTGTTGGCAAAAATCTGACCTGGCCTGATCTGAATTCATTCAGCAGCAAAGCCTGATCTGAATGATTGGGAGTCATTTATAGCATTTTTCCAACCCATTAAGTGTAAGGATGAATATATTTGATGTTGTTGTATGGTTCCAGATCCTGCTTTTTAAAATTTGAAAAATTTCTCATTCTGAGACACAGTTGGTCCCTCAGTTTCAGACAAAAGATTTTTAGACCTATACTAGTCAAGGTAGATGGTGCAGAAATTTCCATCTCTGACTCAGAGGCCAGATATATTAAGCAAGGATGAGAGTCTCTTCAACTATAAACACGCTGAACCAATTGTAGCTCTAGATCGAAACCATGTGAAACCTGTTTCCTCCACGACATTTATTATCACTAGATCAATCTTCCCTCTTACTTGTTCTCTCTGCTATAAATTTCCAAGGAACAGTTATTTTGGTTTTGGAACATTTGTCAAGTTGTAATAGTTCTACACCCCCGGCCTCCAGTTCTCTTAACCTCTATGCCTCCTCTCTCTACTCACATTCATACAAGCACACCATAAAGTACAGGTCAAAATGCTCCAATAGTTGGGCCTAGGTACTCTGCAGCCCTACTTTGGAAGCTTTCTCCACCTACCTCCACCTATGATAAGTCCAGGAATCAATAAGTTTGAGTCTTGCCAAGCATCCTGACTCTACTCTGCCCTCCAGCACACATCCTATTCTGTGCAAACTGCTGGTTGAAAGAACTGTCTACTCTTCAGGCAGTTCATCTGGTTTTATTTCAGGAAGCGGACAGCAGATTCCAATCTAAAAGGCCTGTTCTTGTTAACTAAGCTTCAGATCTCCAGAGATGTCTAGGAGAAAATTCTTCTAATTCTCCTTCCTCTTTATCTCCAGGAAGTCTAAAATCTTTTCATGTGTTTAAAAATTCTCCAAATAGACCTAATCTTGACACCAGATTTAACCACGCTAACTACAGCTGGATTTATAAATCTGATCTCACTTCCATTTCTAATAGAAAGCAGCAGTCTAGGTAGAACTGAATCTGAAAATCTCTTTTCCAGGACACTCAGGGCATTTTCTTTCTCTGTTGTGGTCAGGGAGGCCTCAAGATGTAGACTACTTAGTTCCCAAGGTAGAGAACAGTGAAGAGGAAAATCTTCATTTATAACAGATATTAACATGAACAAGTGGAACATTCAAGACCCTGGAAGGTAAAGACCCAGTTTTTAGGGAAATATGATAAAGTGGCATCTGTGTTTGAATTCTCCCCAGACCTTTCACTCATTTGGGTATTCCAGAGCTTCTGTGGGCTTCAGTTTCTTGGTCGACAAAATAGGTATCATAATACCTGCAAAATCACGCCAGGTCATGGGTCAAAATTACTGAGACAGAATTCAGATTCATATGTGTCTGACTCCAAAACTACTGATCTTGTCCTTGAATCATGCTGTCTCTGGAAAATTCATATGTAAAACAGAACAGTCCTCTGCTGGTAAACAACATCAGTTAGCCATTAATATGAAGCTAATACAAGAATAATACAAAAGCATTTGGATAATTTAACTTTTGATGATGGGTCAAAAACAGACTGAATTTGCTGGTGAGGGTATGGGGTAGGGTTCTGAAATTAAGAGTGACTTGCTCATATTGAACATGGAGGCTGAAGGGCTGCAACCTCCCCAACCTGACAGGTGTCCAGGAAGCTGAGAGTGGAGACTGCTCCCTTTCCAGGCCGGTGCAGCACAGTCTAACTAAATCTACATTATGTACATTTCCTGCCTTTTGTTTCAGTTGCCTGCCTCTTTTTAAAACACTTTGTTTGCCTCAGAGATTTTGAAGATGGAATTTTGAAACAATAAATTTCATTTGTCTTCCTTTAAAGCTGACTTTGAATGAAACCTATCTTCCTATTAATTTGACTTTGAATATGTCTGGAGTAGGGATCCAAGAGATCATTGTGGCCTAGCCTCTTTTCCTTGGTGGTATCGGTCCCTTCAGATAACAGGACTGGGTGTAGCAGGGCTATACGTGGAATCCAGCTGCAGTGTTAATTCAAGGCAACACTGTCCTAATTAACATGGTGGAGGGTGAGGCAATCGAGCTGGCTGTGGTTCTTTGATGGTTGGATGTACACCTGGTAATGTGGTCCACACAGCAAACCTTTGGAGTCTCATTAGAAGCATTGTGGGGGCTCATTAAGAGCTGAGCCAGAGAGGAAAAACTATAGCAGAAATATCCAGTTAGTTAAAAACGGAACAAACAAACAAACAAACGTCTAAACAGTGAAGACTTTCCTTTGGAACAATCCCAGATGTCCTAGACATGATAGTTTCCATACCTCCTAATTATCACTGAAAGCAATCCACTCAAGACATGGTTCCTTGCTGAGAGGCTTCCCACCATCAAAGGGCCCCCTTGTTCTGTGATTTCTGCAAATGCAAAATGCTTGACTTCCTAGTAGCTACCTTCCAAATCCCTTTGGTATAGACTCTAAACACCACACTTGAAAAAAAAAAAAAGTAAAGTACAACTACTTTTTTTTCTAAAGCCAGATCTTGTCCTCCATGAAGATAAGAGAAAAACAGGTGTTCGACACATTGTTGTATGCTGTGACTAAGAACCCATAATTTATGTCTTTAAGGAAGACTACGAAAAGAACAGCCTGAAGATACTGTCTCAGCTCAGTGGCTTTCCTTGCTTGATATTGTGTCCTCACAACAATTTTTATTTTGAACAGAGGTGGAGGAGACAAGGAGGATAGGGTTTTAAATAAGTGGGTAAAGAACTCTAGAAAAAAAAGTGGGTAAAAGGTTAAAGATAAGGGGAAAGAGCATTATAGTATTAACTCCCTCTCTGAGTTCTGTATGTTGTCATCCCTCTGTGAACTGAAAGGAAAAAAATATATTCTATCTCTGTATCTACCAATAAATACATAAAAAATATAATGTATCAGCTTGTAGGGCTGGCAGGAATATAACATGTGTTCTTTGAGCTTCCAGTGGTCAATTATTTTGGAGAGGATGTAGGGACGGTCCATTTGAATTACAGGCGAGTGGGAACTTTTGTCATAGTTTATACAGCAGCAACAACACCAGCAGATTTTCTCCCAGCTTCTCTTCAGCCATCAGAACACCCTGGATTATGTCAGTATTTGCTTGTCTTGGTCTTTGTCCCCTCCCGTGGTATGTAAACCCTTGGAGATAGAGATAGTGTGTTCCCTGGCTCCATATATTTGGGACCTTGAACACTTCCATGGGCCACAGAGGGTGTTCCACCAATGTCTGCAGACATGCACTGATACTGTGGGACTTAACATATGCCTGGGAAATGGAAGAAAGCCATTTCTGTTACAGGATTGGACTGATTGTGATGGGCGCACTTGGGGAACTAAGTGTTCATATTGGATGATGTTCTATATATAGCTTGAAGGTCATATCTTACATAAAGTAAATATCTTAGTTGACTAATGTAAGTGATTCAGAGCAAGTTTGTTTATATCTAATAAAATTACACAATACACAAAGCTACAGGAAACTCGCATTCTGCCTATCTTCTTTTTTCCAGCTAAATTAGGTTCCAAGAGAGGAAATATGCTTCTCTCTCACAGCCAGCCACTTTTAAACAACCTCAAAGGCCTATTCCCTATGGGTTATACTTTGGCAGAACACTGCTGTTAGCCTGTGTACAGGGTCATGTGAAATGCTGTGATCTGAACAGTCAGTGGTCCACCACTTACTAATAGACACCCCCTTTCTTATGGCTCCTGCATGGGAAAAGAAATTCCCATGGTTATTGCAGAGGGGAAACAATGGGAATATTTGGGGGAAATTATGAATGTGCCACATTTCAACTATTACAACTCTTGTATGTTTATTCAGTTCTGAACAATGCCTAGTTTGACACTAGGAGTTTACTGTTGTATGGATTTCCCAGTTACACACCCAACCATTGACAAGCACAGCTGGAAGTTTCCTTTCATGTTGCATCACTCCACGTCAATCACTTGCTAAAGAGGGACACATTGACCAGTAAATCTGAGAAAGGCAGAGCATTGATTTCATCTGGGCACAAATTCTGCGTAATTTCCTTAGGAAGCCAGTTTCAAGAGCAACTGCTGGTCCTTGTGTGTAAGCTCTTGCATTTTCTATTAGCCAGGATTCCAAAATCTTCTTGTGATCCACTAAATAGTGATCCAGTTTAAAGGCAGATAAACACATTTAATATTTCACCTTGAAACCCTTAAAAGCATATATCATTTTGCAGATGTATAAACAAGACCAGAAAGGTCTAACCTCTACCTTTAGGCTGAAGATGCAGATCTGAGACTCCTTTAGAGGCTAAGAAAGATCCGTCTTTCTTTGCAACATATTTGATTCTTTCCATCTTCTTATAGACCCTCCCCTGTTCTGTCTGTTTAACATAAGCCTTTTATGTTGAATATAAAGACTTATGTTTAACATAAGTCTTTGGCAAGCACAGGGGAAGTGCCAAATTAAAATGAAATTAAAATATTTAAATTAAAATGAACACATTTTGAAAATACTAAAATTTGATCCTACTATTGATTATCTTTCATAGGAGAGGCAGTAAAAGTCAACTTAGAGATGAGTTGAAATTCTGGTTTTCCCTAAAATGTAAAAATATATATACATAAAGCAGTCTGTCAAGTCTATTTTTCTATCTTGACCTTTCTCTCTCTCCTCCCTTGGACTGCTCCTTTTAGCAACAGAAAGGTAAGAATTTTCTTTACATCACATCACATCCCATGACCTCCCTTTCTTCTCTATGGTATGATCCAGGGCGGACTTTCTAAGCTGGGGTTCTTGATATATATTATAGGTTCAACAATAACAGATTTCCACTTTCACAGGTCAAAGATGATCAGATATTAGAAGTTTTAAGAGATCTAACCTATGAGATTATGGTTTTGAGAGTCTAAGAAAATTCTCTTTTCTCCTCAAAGCCTGTTTTTCAAAACTGTCACCTGTGGAGCCTAAAACATCTCAATTTGAATGTTAAAGTCACCCAGCTATTCTTTGTGCTGCACAGCTTCTATTCTCCTTAACCTGAGAAATAAGCCTCAGCCTCAAGGTCTAGGCTTAATGACAAAAGGAAATTTGGGGTAGGGTGTGTGTGTGTGGGGGGGTAAAAAATAAAACTAAATGAAAAAGACTGGAAATTGTAGTGGAGGACATTTGAAAACTATTTTTTTTAAAATCACTAAAAAAATTCAAATCACAAACCAAAGTAATAGTTTTCCTTGAGGATAGCACTACCATGACTATATTTTATCAGAAAGAAGTGATGTTAATTTTTTTCACTTCTGATCTAATTTATTTAAGTTTTTATTCTGTTTTGGAAAAGTGAAAGGGAAGACAAGAATGACTTGTAATGTCATATTAAGCATAATAGTCCTTCAAGCTGTTGGGGCTCAGAACACACTACCTCAAAGGCAACTGACTATGGGAGGTCAGGACATGCCCCCCCAAACACACTTTGGCCTATTTCGGGCTGGTTTTTCAGAGAGACTGCAAACACAGGAGTAGCCCTTCTTTTGTTCTTTGGTTAAACTGACATCTATAAAGGCAAGCACACTAGTAAAAGCATCAGGAAGAGTGCTGCTCAGAGACAACCTTTATTCCCTGAGAAGTCTGTAAAACAAGACAACTTTTATTCACTGTACACTGCTCCACCTCCTCCTTCCCCTCCCACAACTCCCCTTTTCACCTCCCAGAAGCCAGAGCCTCTATTCCTTTCTGTGGCTCCAGAGGCTAGGTAAACTTCTGTCATCTGACCTGCAAGTCTCACATTTTGTGAGGTTCTGTAATTTGTAAAATAGCTTTTGCCTACCAATTGGTCTTAAATCCATCTAATTTCTAACCAGCTAAAGAACCTAGAAGGATAGAGGGAAGTCATTTTATTTTCTCCTTTACATACTTCTGTAAAAATTTAGATTAAAAAAATTTCATGTGATGTTATTTAATTTAGTCCTGAGGAAAAACCTGCAGACCTTTAAGTTCTTAAGGCAGAAACTGATTTGCCTCAAATCAAAGAGCTGTTAATTTACACACCCAGAGGCAATAACCAGGTTTAAACTATGAATGTATTTTCCGTCTTTCTTAAAAATAATCATCTGTTCTGAGAAAGAATCATAGAATTGGGAGTCCCAGGGTTGAACAAACTGTGAAATGGGAATCATCAGTGTGTGTACAAGGTAGGTAGCAGATGAGGTGGCTTCTATACAGGTGAGCAGAAGGACTACATCCAACTACTCTGAATTGCAGTTGTGTTTTAGAAAGCACCAGCCCTGAGTAGACAATAATCTACATTCCTTCACCAACACTCTGCCTGTTTATTATAACCTGATTACACCAGTTGCAGTTTACACATCATTCCTCTTCTGCCAATAAGGCAGAGTGTTCTGGGATACTGAATCAAATAGCTGGATTATCAGTTCTAGGAATTCAACTGACTATGAAGTACTAAGACTTCTTAATGAATTTCTTTGTACCCTTTTAGAGATGAGTCCCCAGCAGGCTAAAGATTTTTTTTTACCCAAAATTTTAAATTGATGCATTATAATTGTATAGGATTTTTTTAATAACTTAATTTTTTAAATAAATTTTAAATCTTTTGTGGGTCAAATTGCTTTGACTAGATTTAGTTGCTGGTAATATACTTAATGAAAACATAAACCCTCTTGAAGTAAAATTGATCTGAAATTTTTGTATTTACTTGTAATAACTAAACCACTTCAAAGTAAAAATTTGAAATAAATGCCAGACTTTAGCATCTATCTATATTAGTTTTTCTTTCAAGAAAAAATAATTAAAATATTTGTTGTGTCTAAAAATATTGTAATTGATCCTGATACTAACCTATAATGGCTAAAATGTTATAATATGCTAAAGAAATCTTCAATGTAAATTGCTTGAGATAAATTTATAGCCTAAATCTGAGGTTTTAAGTTAGGAGAAGGAGTTCAATTTCTTCTAAAAGAGGAACATTTGAAAATAAATTGCCCTTATATAAATGAATTTTTCATTTATTGTGTTACTTTATTTATTTTTTAAAGGCTACTACTGTAATGACTGGTTTGATCTGAAGTTCTTTGGAATAAAGGTTGATAAGACAAAGATAAATCTGGAGACATAGACTAAGATTAAAAAAAGAATCAATGAAAAGAGGGCTGAAGAGACTGGCAGACACTTTCTGCCAGTAATGAAAGGCTTGGGTTACATGGATTACTTTTAACTCCTTTTTCTCTTGTATCCTTGGTCAATGATAATTTTTTCTTTCTTATTTCTTCACACAGCTTAGCCATGTAAATCCACCACAGGGAGGTGACACAATAATATAGATGAACACAATTGATACAATGATAATGATGATTAATGAATAGCTTGATGTTCTTCATACACATAGCTCGTGCAAGATTTCTGCTGGTAGTTTTGAAGGTGACAGATGAATCCACGAGATTTTCTGTTTTATCTATCAATAATTCCAATCTTTCTCCATGCTGAGCTACTAGATCTATGTTTCTGACCATGATTCCTTTCAGTTCATCCACTGGGCTTGAGTCTCCATCACTTTGTCTAGGCCCTTATTCTCAGAATGATGCTTCAATTGTGCGGCCAAGACACTTGAGAACTCACTATTCATGGCATATGGAAGTGCTGCTGTCTGTGCCCTTGAGCCATAAGTTGCCTGAAACCTCTTCTTTACCTCATTCAAAAAATTGAAGGCTTGGGAACGTTCAAAGCCATCATCAGTGATACAAAGACATAGAATCCTCTCTTGGCAGATGTAATGAAACAAATAATTACCATGTGAGTATATTAGTTTGTTATTTTCAGAAGGTATCTTAGCCAGAATCTGCTCTATCACCTCCAGGAAGTTTCCTCCACACCAAGCATGTTTGGCAAGTATAGTGGTTCCCCTGGCAACAACAGCAAAAAGAATGGCCATGGTGTCAATCTTGTAAAGGCAAGGGAGTTCGAGACCAAGAGGATCGGGCTGGCTCTGGGTTGCTGTTTGCTGGTACACCCTATTGTGTTACTTTAAAAGCATTAAAATGAATGTTAGCTTGTGGGTTCCTTGCACTTTGTTCATTGTCATGATTATCTTGTGTCAAGTCAGACATTTCCAGATTCAAAAGATGTGGCACATTAAGAAGAAAAGCAATGGAGGATGCAGGCCTATACTAGCATGTATGCTTAGCGTGGCAAGGCTCTGAATTCATTGTCCTGCACCAAAAAAAGCAATAATATAACTTCTCAGCAGAAAAAAAGAGATGTGATTTTTTTAAAAATCAACTTCAGTGAGATAGCAATTCACACCCACAAAAAGTAATAAAACACAAAAAGCAAAACCCTGGAAAATACTAAGTGTTGGTAACAATGTGGAGGAATTGGAACCCTTGTGCACTGCTAGTGGAGATGAAAATTACATCTTTCTGTGGAAAACAGTGTAGTGCTTCCTCAAAAAATTAAACATAGAATTATCAGATGACCCAGAAATTCCTTTTCTAGATATATACCCTAAATTATTGAAACAGACTTGAACAGATATTTGTGGACTGATATTCCTAGCACCACTATGACAATAGCCAAAGATAGAAATAATCATCTGTTAAAGTAGCCCATTAATGAATGAGAGGCTAAACAAAATGTGATAATATTTACAATGGAAAGTTATTCAGCTTTAAAAATTATAATGCTGACATGCACTACAAATGGATGAACCTCTACAACACTAGGCAAACTGAAATAGACACAAAAGGACAAATGTATGATTCTCTTTATAGAATGGTCAAATTCACAGAGATAGAAAGTACAATAGTGGTTACTTACAGGTGGAGAGAGAGAAAGGAGCTAGTGTTTAACAGGTAGAAGAGAATTTGGGTTTCAATAGGGGAAAAGCAGTGATGATGGCTTCACACCCTTATACTTATTGCCTCTGAATTGACCCTTGAAAATGTGTAACATGGTAAATTATGCATATTTTACCACAACAAGAAAGTTTTTAGAATGTGTGACTTTTGCACATGTACATCTAGCATCCTCTTAACAAAATAATAGCTCCTTACCTGTACTTAGATTTACCCTTTGGAATTGTCTTTCTTTCCCTATTGGCAGGACTTACTTCTCTAAATCTCAATTTCTCTTCTGTCACATAAAGAAGTGGAATTGGGTAATTCTTGGCTTTTCTTGACCTGTTATTATCACCTTGGATGATTAAATGGAAAATATGAGGCCATTATTCTATTAAAAATTACTTTTTCTGCATTCCAATTGTCTTATGAAAGGAACATGAACTATGAGTTTACTTTTCCTTGTCAGTTGCACCTTTTGATAGTCATAAAAATGCTATTTTGGTAAAGTTTATTAAGATCTTGGCAAATGTCTTAAATGTAAAATATTTTGAGAAAAAAAGCAATTTTTATCATTTAAATTGTGAACCTGACATGATAGCGTAGTATCTGCATTAGCATTACCAATCAATGATAGAAAAACAAAAATACTTTCTTAAAAAAATCAAAAACTTCCTTACGACTTTTAAATTAAAATTTATTATTACATGATATAAATACCCAAGATAAAGTATTGTACAATATTTAGTATTTTTCCAAGTACTATTATATATCTCCCTATTATATGAAATTGAAGCCTGCAAGAAGCAACTTTGTAGGTTAATAAGACTAATATTTATTTATTTACTTATTTACTTATGTCATGATACTGGGGATCAAATCCCGTGTCTGTGCAGGCTAAGCAGATGTTCCACCACTGAGCTCCACCCCCAAGCTCCATCCCCATCCTCAAGGGTGATAGAAGTAGAAATTAGTTTCCATGTTATTTTGTTTTGTAATGGGGGATTGAATCCAGGGCCTTCCATCACTGAGTTATATCCCAGCCTTTTAAAACTGTTTTTTATTTTGAGACAGGGTCTCTCTAATTTGCTGAAGCTGGCCTCAAACTTGTGACCCTCCTTTCTCAGCCTCTTGAATTGCTGGGATTACAGGTGCGCACCATTGTGCACAGCAGTTTCCATGTTCTTGAGAGGCTGAATCCTTTGTCTCCTAGGATTGCTTTATTCTAAGAAAGGGTACTAGTTAGAATGGACTAGGTTAGTCTATAGAAACAAACATGGAAACTTTAGTGGCTTAAAACTGAATAACTTGTTTTTAACTCATGCAAAATCTCCTGCATGTGCAACAGTCCTCTGGACAGCTCGTTTTTAGCAGAGACTGGGAAGCTAGAATGTTTGCATCTTGTGGAAGCAAGCACCTCAACATGAGAGTTCCAATTTGCCCAGGGAAAGAGAGAACTGGTTTGCATTGGAGGCCTTTCATTTCCTCAGCCTGGGGCATGACATGTTACTGAAGCTTATAATTCATTGGCCAGAGAAAATTGTATGACCCTAGAGAGCTGCCCAGAGGCTGGGAAAGCTGTGTGCCATGTATATTCAGTGAGCATTTAGTGCTTGCCAAAATGAGCTTTAGTCTGAGCAGTTCCAAGTGGTCTGAACTGACCATATTCTTAAAGATAAGGCCATGGGATATATTAAGGTTCCAGAAAAGGTACTGCATTATTTTTCTATTGCTGCTCTAATTAGTTACTATAAATAGAAGCTTAAAGAACAAGCTCATTATATTACAGTTATCTACCATATATACATATAACACACGTTATATATACAAATATATGCAAACATATAATATAAATATATGTCATATGAATATATAAATATGTAATATAAATATATAATTTGTATATATGCACACACACGTGTGTGTGTGTTTGTGTGTGTGTGGTGTGCTGAGGACTTATCCTAGGTTCTCAAGCATGCTAGGCATGTGCTTTACTATTGAGCTACGTCCCCATACTCTTTTTTAAAATAATTTTATTTTGAGATAGCATCTTGCTAAATTACCCAGGCTAGCTTTAAATTTGTGATCCTCTTGTCCCTTCTGAGTAGCTAGTACAGGCATGCACCACTGCACCTGGCTTATTTTACAGCTCAGTAAATCAGAAGTCTAACTTGGATCTCCCTGGGTTAAAATCAAGGTTCTGGCAAGGCTGTGCTCATTTTGGAAGCTTACATCCCTGGCTTGTGGCCTCCCGCTCAAACTTCAGAGCCAGTAACATTGCATCTCTATGACCCTTGTTCATAATCACATCTCCCTCAGACCACAGCTAAGAAAGGTTCTCTGCTTTTTAAGGACTCATGTGATTACATTGGGCCTCCCTGGATAATCCATTACAATCTCCCTATCTCAAGATTCTTAACCTTAGTCACATCTGCAAAGTCCCTTTGGCCATGTAAGTAACATTTGCAGATTTCAAGGTTTATGATGAGGAAAACTTGGTTTGGGGCTAGGAGAACAGTGTCCATAACAACTACTTTTTGTCATGATGAAATTTACTCTCTTTAAAATTTAAGGTTAATAACTGCCAGCCCCAGAACAATACAGCAGGCAGCAATCCTGGTGGACAACTTTTTTTCAATTAGACTTTATAGTCGCACAAGTTATTGATTGCTTGGCTGAAGAGGAGTCTAACATGAGCTACATCACTGGACTTTCACTGCCAACTTAGATGTATATCTCATGAATGCATACAGATGGGAGTTATGTGAAAGCTGGGGGTGATGTTCAAGCAAGGAATGTTTTTGAAAGTAAATTGAAAAGCACTTGATAAACTTTCTGAGTTAGGGCAGGAAGTTTTCTCTTTTTCAACAAGCATGTTGTGAATGTCAAAACCCAGTCCAAGAATGGAAAAAAAAAACAAAACACTAAACTGTTTTACAGCTTCCGGCTGTTACGTTCTCTCTAAATTATTTGGTTATTATTGTTAAAAGAAAGATTTGCATTCCTCAACAATTACTCTCTCTACGTATACAACTTATTCATCATATTTGGGATCTCCACACACTGAATTTAAAAGATCTTATTAAAATAGCAGCATCCAAAACATAGTATTTTGATTATAAAAGGGTGTGCATTTATAAATATGTTTATATGGAGAAAGTGCTAATATGCAAAAACCAACATATTTGTGGGACAATAAGATTAAGGGCAATTTTTTTCTTGTTTAAAATTTTGTTTAATATTGTTTATGAAATACTTGTTAAATACATATTTGGTAAAGATAAGAATAATCAGTTTATATGTAAGAATGTTTATCAAAATATGTTTTGATGATGCAAATATACATTTTTTTCTCTGACCTCTGTTTCCAGAAGGTCAGAATCAACATAGTCCTGAAAAACTGAAGAAACTCTGCCTCTTAGATTCCTTCATGGCTACAGATGAGGTGACATAGAGATATTTTGTATTGATCCGCTTGTTCCAGTCAGACAAAGATAAGGCTCTGGGAATCAGTCCTGCACATCTTGCTGACAGCTCTTTGGTGTACTTAGAAAGGCCATAAAATTTCCCAACTTCCATGAAACTAAAAATAGCTGTTTGCCACATTAGAGTTACTGCATTTCTAACTTAAGTTTTGTTCTAAGCTAAGGTAATTAATTAGAAGAAGTTTCCAGAAATGTTTGTCAGCAAGTCTAATTTTTCAGAGACCTCTGGTCCGCCCTCACAGTGTCCTGAAGGTTTTCAACAAGGGTTGACAATGCACATTTCTGCACAGCATGAGCCAGTGAAGGGGTTTTGTGAGGACCTTGGTCAACTCTGCTGAGCAGACCTTGTCTCAAGGAGGCTGCCACGGCAACTCTGGTCTTTTGTCACCACACATGAGAACAGCCCTGCCTGGCCAGATCTTTTGAGTTGTCAAAGAAACCAAAAATCAGAATTGCTAATTTTTTTTCATAAACTTTGATGAACTCATTTCATTGAAACAATAGTCCAAAAACCTTAACAGGATAGAATCAAACATTGAAATGTCCCAACTGTCTGAAACATTGGTTTTTATACTCCATTTAAACACAGGAATCCATTGGAAACTTGTGAATTCTTGGGGTCCACCTGAGATATTTCAATTCAGCTCCCTCATCCAAGGTGATTTTCATGATGGTCTTAAGATTATGCTTTGAAAAATACTGTCTTAAAAGATAGTGAATGAACCCTTGGACATAAATTTTCTGATTTTCACTAATTTCCAGTATTCATCTGGTAAAGGAGTAAAATGTCAGCTCTGGCTACCAGGCTTAAACTATTCCAGACTATTCTCTGTGGCATAGCACCTGGCCTCCAGCATCTTAAGCAAGAGTCATGTAGGCAGGGGCTCAAGGAAGAGTGGTTGGAGAAGACTGGAACTGGGCAGTTGGCTTGACAATGTTTACAAATCAGACAATTAGAAAATGATACAAAATCATATGTCATCAAGGGCCAAAATAGGAAGCTCAGATGATCTGGACTATGGTTGGTCAGAAAGGGACCAAGTCAAATAGAACTGGAATGGTTGCAATTGCTTCAGGGTGTTGAAGTTTGAGACGAACCATCAAAAATGTGTTGGAATGGGAAGAGACAGATGAATGGTGAGAAGGCCCAACTCAGCTGGAGCATGAAGGAAGCTTCTCAGATGCCGGGCTCTTCCCCTTGGCCTTCTCTGCCGCCAGTGCAGAAACAGCCTCCATCTCTTCTCTCACTCCTTCAGGAATTATTTAATCTTGGTTTTATTTTTAATTTAATTGTGTTTGCTTTTCACATCTAAATTAGTGACTCTCATTTTCTCTATTTTCAGGCTTATTTATATTTGTTTATTTTTGAAATCAGTCAAATTTAGAACAAACTTGAAAATAGTTTTGCAAGGAGCCCATCACCTCAAATGTACTTGTTTCATCATCAAAATTTTTACAAATCATTAATAAAAATATGAGTGAGAGAGGAGAGAGAAATTTTCTAATAATCTCCTAAGCCTTCCTTCTTTGGCTACCACCTATCCCAAATAGCTCTTTTGATGATAATTTCTCCCTCTCTCCCTTCCTTTCTCCATTCTTTTTCTTTTTTTTTTAGACAGAGCCTTAGTGTGTTTCCAAGGCTAACCTAGAACTTGTGACCCTCCTGCCTCAGCCTCTCAGGTAGCAAGGATGATGATTATTCTTTAGGAATGACATTACTTATACCTACCAATGTCATGATTCAACAAAACAGTTTCAAGAAATATTTCAGTGAAGCATGGAACGAATTTTATTACAGGAGCTCCAAGAAAACAAAGAATTTGTCCTTTTTGCTTATCATAAATAGGTGCTCAAATTTATTACATGGAATGAAGTTGATTATAATTTGTCATGTCCTACTGTTTGGCTTAATTTATATTTCTGCTTAAAAATTGACTCATGTAGACTTTAACTTTTTTTAACCAAATTGTGTGTGTGTTTTTTTTTTTTTTGAGGGGGGGGGAGTTTTAATAGGAACTCGGCAGTGTTTTTTTCACAATAGTTTTTTTTTTTTCTTTTCAGAAGAGGGACTATTTAGTAATAAATGAGGCACAGAAAAATATCAACTTTTATATAAAACCTCTTTAATAAAGATGATTTTTAAGAAAACCTAATTATGACTGGGGTTATGGCTCAATGGTAGAGCACTTGCCTAGCATGTGTGAAGCACTGGGTTTGATCTTCATAACCACATAAAAATAAATAAAATAAAGGTATTGTGTCTATCTACAACTAAAAAAAAATTAAAAAAAGAGAACCTAATACAAGACTTTGCTATATCCCCCTTATTTGTTAGCTAAGCCTATAGGGCACCAACCCATTCTGTCATGGAAAACATGATTGAGAAACTGTGACACTGTCTCTTAATTATAGGTGCATTTGTGATAGGGCTTTACAATGCTTAATGTACTTTCCTAGTTCGACTTTGTGAATACAACATCATTTGCACTAGTCCGTTCTAAGCATTCATCTGCCCAAGGAGAAAAGGAATTTATTACAAAGAAAACACAGACAAGCTATACTCAGCTTTTGACCTTCAAAATTGGGTTATGTAGCAAACCATGTGTGGCAGATGGTATATTCCAAACTTGGTCACAGCAACATGTCCCATCCCACATGTTCTTCCAAAACATGAACTTGCCACACCCAATCACAAGATGAAATCTACTCCTTTCCCCTTGAATCTGCACTGGCCTTACTTAATGCTCTTGTGACTAATAGAATAAACACATTTCCATTTCACATATATATCTATAGGAGGAATTAAAATTCTCAGCCCTACTTTATAGGTGTAGCATTGCTAAGAGGAGACACCTGTAGGAACACTTGTGGTGCTGGGAGTTTCCATATATTTTCCAATAAAATCTTATATTCCAATCTGAGAGCAATGTAGAAATTGAGGCACAGCCAAAATACTAAGATTAATGGGACTGGGATTCAGATCCTAGTTTTTCTGATTCTTTTCTGTACCTTTTCCCTTGAGAACTAAATATTCACAGTAATTGTTAGAATGACTTTGATAAATGATGGTTAAATCTGCACGTGATGCTTAACTCCTGTGAATGTGGATAAGTTTAGAAGCTGGTTGGGCAGTTTTCTCTGGGGCTCTGAAGCCACTACTTAAGCATCCATGGGATAATAAATTGCCAGTAACCACAGAGGGAACCTGAGGTCCCACACAGAATTCAGACCCTGTGTCTCTCTTTATGCCCATTATCATTCTTAAGAAACACCCACACATTCAGGGTATTGGGAAAATATTAAAAAATAAATGTATAGATTGTTTTGAGGAAAAAACTATATATATTTATGCACACACACACACACACACACACACACTACAAATTGTGAGTCTGGTCCTTCAAGATCAAGCCTGGCTCTTTAAAATGAGTTTCTGGAAACCCATATGTGAGCTCTGAATCAGAAGATTCTCTGCTGGGCAATTGGGTTTGGATGGGCAGCTGTTTTTTTCATTGGGTCATTTTTATTTTATGATGCTCAGGATAACTTTTTACATTTATGGCTGGCAGTTGTAAGGTAGTGTTTATGTTCTTTAAGTTCAGGAGCAGGCCCTCTGGCCTGTTGACATTGTGGCTTTATAACTAAGTCAGTCTCCTGGTGTCCTAGAGACTATCCCAGCATTTCCTCTCCTGCAAACATTGCTTGCACTGTCTGTGCTGCTGGGAACTTGGTCTGCAGCCTTGGAGCAGGGCTTTTGTTTCTCTCTGGAGAAAGTGCCTTCACCTTTCCACCACTTTTCTTGAATGTGTTTCTTTCTTTAGGAAAATATTTATTTATGAAAGTATAAATTGATTGAACCCAGGAGCGCTTAATCACTGAGCCACATCCCTAGCCCTTTTTATTTTTTATTATGAGACAAGGTCTTGGTAAGTTACTTAGCACTTCGATAAATAGCTAAAGCTGGTCTCGAACTTCAATCCTCCTGCACTCAGCCTTCCGAGTTGCTGGGATTACAGGCATGTACCACTACACCCACCTGGCATATGTCTGTTTAGAATGGTTCCTTTGGTGGTCCTCTTTGGTGACACATGTTGGGCAAAACAGAGAAATAAAGTCATAATTCCTAATTTTTACTGCAAGGGTTAAAATTAGGAGCATTCTAAAACATTTGAAACTAAATTTCCAACTGTGTGTGACTCCCTCAGTGTTCATAAAACTTTTTCTTCTGAACAGCTAGATGGTTCCAAGAAACTCACTCTCTAGCTGTTATAACTGCTTTGACATCCAGAAAAGGCTTCACAAACAAGGTAAAACTGCGGCCAGGGACCCCCATTCACCGAGACATCTGTCCTCAGTAGCTATGGCCCATGCTCCTCAAAGTCACAAGGGCTATTTGGGAAAATATAAGTCCATCCTAAGTACAGAATTATTACAGATTTCTCTTGGAACCATTTTATTTAGAATGACCTCTTTCTGCTCATCCTGCCTAGACTCATCACTTTGGACAACCTAAGATTGGACTCCTGGGGTTTGACTGGGTTCCAGCACTGCTGCTTCTCTATCTCAGTACTTCTTGGAGTCAGGCAACTTCTTGTAGCTGTGCTTTGTTCCTGTCTAGCTCCTTCCTTTCTACCTCTCCCTTCCTCCCCTCTCTTCTCCAACCTGCAAAACAGGACCACTTGCTGCTGATCAAAGTGGGTAAGATTTCAGCCCCTACTTTTCTTTAATGACTGTACCTCTAAACAAGATTTCTTTCATATAGGGAACTCTGAAACAAGTAACTAAACCAGCCTTTCTACTCTATTATCTAATATTTGGACTACATTAGGGTCTCTTTTAGGCCATTAAAGTATACTCTAGCATGTTTTTAAGATATCCAGTTCCTCCATTTCTGTGTTAATCATATAGTTGAATTGAACTCTTCCAAGCCTTTACTATTCTACTTCCCAGGACTGTAAGTCTCTCATTTAATACCAGGGAGAAACATTTATTGGATAGGACCTTTTCCATTAATTACTTCTGTAGCAATCAGCTCATATTCTAGTATTATTAAAGTTACTTTTGAAGTAAAATGTATTAGAAGTTGAAAGGTTCTTAAATCTTTTCACAATTTCAATTTTTTTTTCCAAAAGTAGAATATTCATTCTAATACAAACTTTTGAAATAAAAGAAAGAAATGAGGAAACTCTCCAAAGGTTAATTTCTAAGAGGAAAAATGAAAATACTATATATGCCCCTTTTCTAACACTATTATTCCATACTTTCATATGCCTATTTTCATTGAATAATATTAAAAACCCTCCCAGGCCTTCCCTCTTTTTATGATAGCCAGCTTAGATATGCCAACTTTTACATCAAGAATTGCTTTGTTATGAGAACTTTCACCAGCTAGCTTTAACTTTTGCATTCAAAAGTATACTACTGGGTCCAACGTGGTGGTTTGAGGAGACTTCTTTTTCTTCTAATATGGCATTACTTTCTCAGAGTTTCAATATGGATTAATTGTGAACGGAGATTATATCCTTTTTTGGCAACCTCTTTCCTATAAGAAATCTTTTTTTTTTCTTTTTAAAAAAACAGAATACACAATTTTTCTCTTTAAACTAGCTTTAAGTAGAATAAACTTGAATAGATTCTGATGTACTAGAGCACATGAGATCTAGTTCAACTAGATAGAGTCAAATATGGCCAAATGTGAGGCGTCTACTATGTAACAGCATTTAAGGTTATAGTAAAAGTCTGTTTTAAAAGCATGAAAGAGAAAGTATAAAACTTTTAAGAACATAAGTTTTAGGGGAGAAACTCAAAAAAACAAGTTGACCTGAAGTTTCAAGCTAAAGTTATAAAAATTTCTGGTAGACTTGGTTTGTAAGGGAAATAGTTTTCAATTTGAAGAAAAAACTTTTAGAGAAATGTGTGATGTCAATGGAGTAAGTAAGAGCTTCCTAGTCACCATGGTGAAAATATTCTGATCGGGCAATTACATCTAGGACTAATTCCTTGAACTGTACCAGCCATTATACATTTTATTATGTCTCTTTTGGGGTTTTACTTAATAAATCAAAAGCACAAAACACAGAAAACAAAGGAAAAGAGTCAGGGACTATAAGTAGGAAACTTGTGTTCTCTGAATGAAGGGAAACAGAGTACCAGGATTCGGGTCTAGAACTTGAAAACTGATAAAAAAAAAAAAAAGTGACCTTGTTCTCTAATGATTAAGTGTTAAGAGTCATCCTCATGAAAAATGCAGATTCCTTGGCTGGGGTTGTGGCTCAGTGGTAGCGCACTTGCCTAGAATGCATGAGGCACTGGGTACAAATAAATAAAATGAAGGTATTGTATCCATCTACAACTAAAAAAGATTTTTTTTAAAAAAGCAGATACCTGCTGGGCATGGTGGCAAAGGCCTGTAATCCCAGGGATTTGGGAGGCTAAGGTGGGGGATTGTAAATTTGAGGTCAACCTTGGGCAATTTAGTGAGACTCTGTCACAGAATAAAATAAAAAAGGGCTGGTGATGTAGCTCAATGCAAGGCCCCATTATGAGGGCTGAGTGGCAAGGGGAGGAGGGTTTTTTAAAAATTATGTAATACAGGGTTCGGGATATAGTAGCTCAATGGTAGAGTGCTTGCCTATACCATACTTGTAGCCCTGGGTTCTCAGCTCTGCAAAAAAAGAAAAAGAAAAAACATCCTATGACCAATCAGTGCTTCTTCAAGAGTATGTCAAGTTAAGTAGCCTCTAATAATCTAACATTTTGCTTGAAGTGGCACTTTTGTTGTTGTTTATTTCTGTTACCAGGATTGAATACAGGGGCACTTTACCACTGAGCTAAATCCACATTCCTTTTTCACTTTTTATTTTGAGACAGGGTCTCACTAAATTGCCAAGGCTAGCCTTGAGCTTACAATCCTCCTGCCTCATCCTTCCAAGTCACTGGGATTACAGATATAAGCCACTCACTACCCCCAGCGGTGGCACTACTTTTTATCCATGTATTTAGTTTCTTATACATCTTGCTCTAGATTATATTTTTGTGCTTACTCATTTCAGGAAGTAAATAACCAATGAATATTCATTAAGGACTTTCTAAAATGGGAAGGCATGATTCAGAGATATCAGAGTTCTAGAGCTAGCCTTAGTCTTGTGATATCTGGATTTTCTTTCTTCTGTAAAATGTGGTCTTGGACCTGTTCTGGAGCTGTTCAGGTAAAGTCAGTGAACAGCTCTGGCCTGCACACCATCAGGACTGATGGGAGATGGGGCAACCATGGAGAAAACTCATTTCATTTAAGGGGGTCACTGTTCAGCTGTAACCAAAGGTTGCCAGGCAAGAATCTGAGCCTAGGATTGACAGATTGTCCAATTTTGCAAGGGAAACTGGGAATTCTTCTTGCAATGTGAAATTTCTTGATTGTTAAGCATTTGAAATTATTGTAAAATACCTAAAACTTTGTAGAACAGGGTGATACTTGATTTATTTTTTTCAGTAATGGGGATTGAATCCAGAGGCTCTCTGCCACTGAGTTACATCTTCAGTTCTTTTTGTTTTTTATTTTGAGAAAATCTTTCACTAAATTGTCCAGACTGGTCTTGTGATCCTCTTACCTCAGCCTCCCAAGCAGCTGGAATTATAGGCATGTACCACAATACCCTGCTGGATTAATACATTCAAGAGCACTTAAAACATTTTGGCTGGATGAATTTAACCCACAGACTAATTTTTGGCCTTGTAAAGATCCTTCTATGTCTAAAATCTTATATACCTCTTAACCTTTCTCAGCCATTCAGATCCATGACCACACTGGCAACTCTAGTTGAATGAAGAGAAATAGAGTACCAGTACTAACTAGTAGTTACTACTACTCTTGGGTAGTAACCAGGAGATTCTGGTTATCACTGATAGACTTAGTTTTCAAAGGGACCATCCTAAGAAGATATTCAGTGGAGCAGATGCCTGGTTGTAGAAACTTAAATTATCCATACTTATTTAATATGTCATGGCCAATGACTATGCTTATATGAGTGAATTAGAATTAGACAGGTCTAAAAGTTTTGAGCAATAAGATTGCCTCTGATTCATAAAATGTATCTTGTTAGTGGTAAGGCCTGTATTTCCATGTCATGCGCACACACAATGGAGGTATCTAATTAGGACAAACAAATATTTCAGCTTTGCTTCTCTTTTATAAACCACAACTGCTTAAATAATCCTTACATCTGTGCTATTATTCATTTGATCTTTGAAGGTTTGGATTTTTTTAGTCTTAAATGTTTGACAAGTCTAATGCAGTCATGCTGAATTTAAAAAGATAATCCATGGTATAATTTATAAAATCTAATTTCACATACACATATGCAACATTGACACCCTATTCTTCACACATATTTAAGTTTGAAAGATTCAGTTCAGAAAGATTGCTTCAGCTGTATTTAGAAGTGTTTTCTCCAAGTGATTAGATTTCTGCCCCTTATATTGAACGATCCTTTGCTATGTCAATGTTCTGGAAAAATTAGTATACTTCCTTTGACATTTTATACAATACTGACTCATTTGATATTTCCAGGTTATTAAAGGTCTAAGTATTTATAGAAGAGTATAATAACCCTCACCCCCCCCCCTTTTTGGAAGTGATTCACTAGCTGGGGATTTCTAAAGATACATTGAGAACAACCTTGGATCGAAGTGTGTGTCCTTGTTCTGTCACTGACCCCAGGACTTTGGACAATCAGACTTAGCATTGGTTGATTTTCTATGTGCCAGATATTTTGTATACATTATTCCTAATCTCTCAACCGGCCCACAAAGTAGCTATTTTGATCCCTATATTACAGTTGAGGAAATTGAGGCTCAGAGATTGGGTGATTGAGTGGGATCCGAAGCTAATTCTGTACAGTCGCATAGTCCATATTCTGTTCATTACTTCCTGGTGCTTCCCAATGCAGCAGAGTGGAGAGAGGGTTTTCTGGGCCCCAGTTTTCTCATCTGTAAAACATGGGAGTGGGACAAGGTGATCATGAAGTTCTATTTAACTTCTAACATTCTCTACTGGTACAGTATGTCTTTCTGCTACAAAGAATGTGACTCATTCTTAGGAGAAACCCTCTTTGGATGTTTTCAGATACCTCTGATCCTGGCTGATATTTTCAAACAGGATGTTGACAGATATACTTAATATTAATCTTGTCTCCTGTGGTATTTGGATTTCTGCCAATTCTTTGTTACTTGAAACAATGGGCAGCATTATTTTCTCTGTTCTTTGATTTTCACATAACCTACTGTGCTGTTTCTCTTCGTAACCTTGAGTTTTGAGTTTATGTTTAACCAGACTCTTACTTTTTAAAAATACATGAAAATTTTATTTGCACATTTGACCAACTATATTATATATTTTGAGTACTTCATGTTCTTAATTATCTATTTTCTCTTTAGAACCTCATGTAAAATGATGCCACGTGTACATAAAATTGGACGACAAGATCATGATGTCAGAGGACCACTGTCAGTTGCCAATGGAGCTTTTAGAGCTAGTGAAGATAATATTCAAAATTCTCTTTATATCATCTATATATCTAAAATTCATACAATACTTGCAAGCACTTTTATTTTTTGGGCTGGGGATTGAATCCACTGCCTTCTGCATGCTGTGGATTCAGCTGTACTGCTGAGCTATACCCTTCAGCCTTACAAGTACTTCTGACTATAATGGGAATTCATTCTAAGTCCACATAGATTGTTTTAAGGCATTTAGATATCTCGTCTACATCTGAACTAATGTCAGCATTTTAGATACTAAATTAATTTTTATATAAATTTTGCAATGATCTCATCTGTATTTTTCTGTCCTGCTAGATCCATTCAAGAATTCATCTTTCTGATATAATAAGAATTACCTGGTAACAAAACAACAAACAACAGCCTTGTAGTTATCACAGGGTTGTCTATTTAGAGACAATATATTTCTATGATGTTCATATCTAATTTGGGGTCTTTCTCTTGCTGCTCCAAAAATGTAATGCCATCATATAATTGTGCAACTTAATTTTTATATAAAGAACTTGAACTTAAAATCTTTAATAATTGCTGTGATCAACATTCTTTATAGCCTCTTGGCTTGTTCAGCCTTAGTGATTTGCACATCTTTAATTCCTACTCCTGATAAGAATGCTCTGTTGAAAACCCAACATTTGTTGATAGTCTTCTTTATGCAAGGCAATATAGTTCTGGATACTGTGGGAGGATACAAATATGCTAAAGATGTAATTCATACCCTGAAAGAGTTTATGGTTCAATATGGACAAAGTGGAAAAAGACAATGAGTGGTAAGATAAATTCAAAGATGATAAATGACATTACAAGAGCATATGTAAGAGCTTCAGGGGATCTGAACAGCTGGCATTTCACCTGGACTTGAATATCAGGGAAATTTTAAACAGGGACACAGGGAATTTGGGGAGAATATTCTAGACAAAAGGAACTAAGCAAAGTTTGACATGACTTGGTCCATTCTTTTTGAATTTTCCTCTGTATCTAGCCTCTTCCAATACCTATATCTTAATGTGTTTAGCTCATATTCATCATTTAAGAATTATTTAAGAGTTGGGTGCAATGACTCATGCCTGTAAACTGATCACTCAGGAGACTGAGGCAGGAGGATCAAAAATCTGAGGCTAGCATCAACAACTTAGCAAGACCTTGTCTCAAAAGAAGAAAATTTTTTAAAAAATGAACAAGGGTTGGGGATGGATGTAGCTCAGTAGTAGAGCACTTATCTAGCATGGTAGGGGTTCAATCCCCAGTATTGAAGAAAAAAAAGTTATTTAGGGGCGACATCTTTCAGAAATCCTCCTCCATTCAGTATGTAATGACATCTAATCCAGTTTGAGATTGTTGATTGGAATTGTTACTTTTTTTTTTTACAAGTTAGAAGCTTAAGAATCATCCTGGTTACTTTCATCTCTGTATCCCCACATCTAATACATGACTAAATCTTTCAATATTTTCTGAAATAAAGATGAAATCCATTTAGGAAAGCAAAATATGGTTTGGGAGTAGAAAATTGTTCAGTCATAAAAATGAAATCCTAACACACACTACAACCTGAAAGGACCTTGAGCAAAAGAAGCCAGAAACAAAAAATAAAGATTATATAATTCCACTTATATGAAATACATAGACTAGAAACATTCATAGAGAGAAAGCAGAATAATGACTACTTGAGCTGGGAGGAAGAGGAAATAATTGCTTAATGGGCATGATGTTTTTGTTGGGGATGATGAAAAGTTCTGTCTACCCATAGAAGTAATGGTTACACAACATTGTGAAATGTATTTAATGCCACTGAATTGGATGCCTACAAATGGTTAGAATGATAAATATTATGTATATTTTACTACATTAAAAGATGTTCTAATTTTTTTTAAAAAAATTAAATCCTGTAATTCAATTTTTTTCCCAAGTCCAAACCACTGGACTAATGAAATACTCACATTTGATCTAGTCTCCAACTATCTTTACATCTACATCTTTCCCCTTTATTTATTTTGCTTCAGGGATATTATATTTCTGAGTGTTACTGTTATGCACCAAACTATTACCCTAAATAGTTTTATACTTGATATTTCCTTGAGGATACTCTTCCTTGCCTCACATGCAACTCCTTAAAATACATGTTTCACCTGAAATATCGTCTCCATCTTAAAGAGGGTTTTGCAGACCTAAATCATCAATGTGTTCTCCACTTCTATTCCAGCTTATTATTTTGTTTCATTGAATTATATTTATTTTATTCACTACACTTATTCCAATCTGTAATTTTCTTCTTCTCCTTCTTCTTCTTCCTCTTCCTCCTCCTCTTGTCCTTCTCCTCCTCTGTCTCCTCATTCTTTACCAATTTATTTATCTTGAATAACACACTGGATGATGATGTCATTGCTTGAAATGAGACCAGGTAGGGGAAGACTAACTTTGAAACCAGGATGGGGTAAAAGGTTAGAAAAACAAGAGGAAATATAAGTCAACCTACAAATATATGAACCTAGAAGTCAGGAGTGGAAAGAGATACTAGAAATACAAATGCAGGAATTAGCTATCAGAATTAATCAGATAATCCAGGGAAAATCTGGAAATGCAGAAGATAAGGATTCTGGACTAGGTAGTTCCTAATAATCTTTTGAAATTCTATTGAGTAGGCTCAGTGAGTAAGACAGAGAAAGAGTAGAAAATAGGGAAGAAGACATTTGACATAGGCCAGGAGTAGAGATATGTCAAAAAGAAAGGGCTGTATGATTCTATGAATCAAGTAAGATGAGCACAGAAAGTTTACATTGGGTTTGACATCATGAAGATTGTTGGGACCCTAGATTAAAGCACTTTTAGTTGAATATTGTCATCTCAAGAGGGTGGAAAAATTAGACTGTGGTAGATTAAATGAAGGAGATAAATGAGAAATCAGTCTATTTCAATCCAGTATAGAAGAATCAGTAATATTTCAAACCAGTCCCTGGATTTGATAATCTTCTTAAACTTGAGGGCCAGTAACTGTGCTAGTGATCCTGTGGATATCACTGGCAATCTGAAAGTACAATCTGTTCCCTGGTAAATCTGCTACTTGAATGGCTTTAAATTTTCTGATTTCATAAGTAAATTCACTTCATCACCTCATAATTAATAAACACATTAGGCAAGAGTACATTAGAAAGAATCCCATTAAGTTTTATTCAATATCCACCTAATATTTCATGACCATCAAGCATTGGTCATTGTGCTAGGCTGAGGGTAACAAAGAAAGATAAGACATTACCTCTGTTTGTCTTCAAGAAATCTACAGTCTTCTGGTAAAGACAGACAAGGAAAGAGAATAGATGTGACTGTGGTGTGTACAAGTTTATGGACACACGATTCAGGAGAAGGCCAGGAAAAGGGTGAAAAGGTGCTGGTGGTGATGGAGGTAATCACAAAATGCTTCCTTGAAGATGGCCCTGAAGGCAAAGGGGTAGGAGTTGGAGTTAGAGGTAAAGGATGAAGGGATCTAAGAAAGAAGAATACCTGACATGGAGCCTTCAGGCACCAAGCAGAGGGGCACTTTGGGGAAAATTCCTATTGCATATGACAGGAGCAACTAACATCACATTTCAATTTTTACTCATTTCATGTGGATTTCATTTCTTTTGTTTTTTTTCCCAAGCTTTCTTGAATTTCAATCAAGATTGTTTTTCTATTGCTCAATCCTCAATAAGCACTAAATACTATTTATGCAATGGATGCATGTAATAAATCTGAGAATGATACAAATAAAATTTCACCAGGACAGGAATATGAATGTGAAATTGCTCATTTAAAAAAAAGGCCAGGGTATTTACTTATACCTTAGATTAAATCAGACAAAAGGAAGGCTGATGTCACTGAAGCAATAAATGTTTAGTAGGTCTATCAATTTTCTTCAGTAATGTTTCCAAAGAACTTAAGCCATTTTATATGATGTAAATAAGAGTGTTCATCAACATGTGCTCAAAGGGAAGGAAAGAAAGAAAACCTCAAATGAGGGGCTGGACTGGGGCTCAGTGGTAGTGCACTTGCCTGGCATGTGTGAGGGACTGGGTTTGATTCTCCACACCACATATAAATAAATAAAAATAAAAGTCCATCAACAAATAAATTAAGGAAAAAACCCTCAAACAAATTTCCATTTCCTAGAGATTTTATTCTAAAATGAATTTTCACTTTTTTCCTTTTTGGTGGTGGTTCTGGAGGTGGTGTATAGGGTCTTACACTTAGGTACATCCCCAGTCTCTTATATTGTCTTGAAATAGGGTCTTGCCTAGGCTAGTTTCAAACTTGGGATTCTCCTGCTTCATTCTCGGGAGCAGCTGGGATTACAGGAGTGCCACACTGTAAATTCTTGTATGTGGTGCTGAGGATCGAACCCGGGCTGCACGCATGCCAGGCGAGTGCGCTACCGCTTGAGCCACATCCCCAGCCCAAAATTCTTGCATCTTAATATTGCCTTATTGACAAACAAATTAAGGTACTTTATTTTGTTTGCCAACGTTTTCACAAACATTTCTTTATTTAGAACCCACAAGATCTGCTAAGTAAATTACTTCCCTTTGGCTTTAGATCAAAGCAACCTCCAAAGAAATGCATCAGATTCAATTATTGACTCTTAGGACTCATGTGGAAAAGTTATGGCTATTAAAAAGAAAAGATTATTCACTTGTATTAGAAAATTTTGTTTATAGCATAAAAATAGAAGGTCTGGTACTGATATTTTCTCCTCTGATTCAATTAATAAAAGATAAGTACTGACTTTCACGTTCAGAGCAGTCAGCTCCACATTTCCCTCAATGCCTTTGACCTTCTCCTAGATTTGTGGAGTTGATTACCTTCTACTAACCTTTGCTTCTAAGAACCCAAGACACTTAGAAGCTAATATCCACAAATGAGATCATTTAAATAAACTCAGCATTTCCATTCTCTTGTGCAATCCTATTTGAACTACAAGCACAGTGATAACATACCTAGACTTCTGGAACATGGTTATCATTTCAAATATTTTTGAGCACGAGTGTAAATTTATATGTCAAAAGTTAGCATCAGCTAGTGTCTTGACTTAGTTTTAATGTATGATAACTAAAGATACATGATATATTAAAGCTTAGAAATGAAAAACATATTTTAAAATTTTAATTATTTTTGAGATGGGATCTCATTATGTTGCCTGGGATAGCCTCAAACTTCTTATCTGAAGGGATCCTTCCTAAGTAGCTAGGACTACAGTTCCATGTCACTCTGTCTGGCTGAAAAATATATATATATATATATTTTAAAAGAGTTCTCATTTAAAAGCTACAGTTAATCTTTTAAAAATAGTAAATACAAATTGTGTATGAACTAATCAACATTAAATATAATTTAAAATTAATAGTGTCTGGTAGTGGCATGCCCTACACAAATAAAATAAAAGCATATTGAAAATTAACTACATTTTTATAGAAGTTTACTTAACGACCTGGGATAAGGCCAGAGGTTTTGGCATTCATCCAGATTCAGAAAGACCTATTTGCCCTGAAGAGCCATCAAAGTTATTTCTCTGGTCAGTTGGGAAAAAGGGACGGAAGTAGGTATTTGTCACAGAGGTCAATGTACTGTCTGGACTTAAATTAAGGGTGACACTTTTACTTGACGTCTGAATCCTATTATAGACAGTTCATGTGATTAAGAAAAAATGCCACCATATTCCTTTATGTATTTAGGAAATTTTCTAAGAGTTAAGGTAATATAGGGATTCTCCTGAACTAAGTTAAAAAGTTTTACCCTATTAACCTGTCTTATAAGAACTTGTTCTGTTTTTAAGGACTCCAGAATTCTTGTTTGCTTCCATTTGAGAGTATATATGCATGTCTTGCATCCTCTCTTCTTGGCCTCAGAAATTTACCTTCTGACTTATAACTGATTATTTTATAATAGTACAAGTTCAGTTTGTGGCTGGGGACCCATCCCTTCTTTGTTTACTAGGTTCTGTTTATAATTCTGTAGATGATGAAGAGGGAGGTCTCCTTCCTCATTTACCAGGAATGGCCACAGGAAACAGTGGTTCTGGAACCTGTCTGACCACATGGAGAAGATGCTCCAATAGTGTGCCCAGAAGGTGATGACTGCAGTGTGGACATCTCAGCCCCTGATTCTGAGATCAATGATATCAATGAAAGCTTCCTTCACTCGAGTGGAAACAGTTTCAGTCTTGCAGGCCCCATTTATCCTGTTAGCAGGAAGTAACACACTTCTCTGGGATCCAGCTGCACAGTAAGCAACTAAGGAACTCTGCTGCTTGTCCTACCTTTCTTCTCCTTTTCCTTCCTTTCCTTGTGGTGTGGGGAATGAAACCCATGGCCTCAGGTGTGCTAGGCAAGCACTTACCACCAAGCTATGTTACCAGTCCCCCATTTCTTATTTATTACTTTTTAGTTATATGCTCTTTTACAAATGTCAAATTGTGGCTTTATTTGATTTACAAAGTTAGAGGTACAGGAAGATAATCCAGTCTAAGCCTGTGTATCTTAAAAACTAAAAACACAAAAGCAAAAAATAACAAGAAAAAAACAAATAAAAACCTCTTTCAGACTATCACAATATATATAAGGATATATATCTAGTGAATATTTAAGAGTGTATATCTATGGGGCTGGAGTTGTGGCTCAGTGGTAGAGCGCTCACCTAGCATGTGTGAGGCCTTGGGTTCCTCAGCACCACATTAAGATAAATAAGTAAATGTATTGTATCCAGCTACAACTAAAAAAAAATTTCTTTTAAAAAGTGTATATCTATCACTCTTCCACAGGCCAGGAATGTCTTGTGACTTCAAAGGTCTCTGATTTGTCCAACAGAACCTATGCATCCTTTTAAAATTTAATTCGATGAGCTCATGTCCTACAAAAGTACACAATCTTTCTTCCAAATTTATCCATATGACCAGTGTAGCTGTTCTCTAACATCAACCACCTATCAGGAAACTTCAAGTCATTAAATAAAATGTAGAGAAGTTCCTGAGGAGCTGCAGGAGAGAACACCATTCACTTTTTGCACTTTGTCAACAAGAGATTTATACCAAAGACAGCTGGCTGACAATTGTTTAAAACTCCAAAGTCTCCAATTCAGCTTATGTTTACAAATAAATGTCCATCTGCTGATGTTTAACAAAGGAGTGCACAAGACTGCTCTGCAAATATCCTGGAAGGAAGCATCTTC
The DNA here is from genome assembly GCF_001458135.2 of Marmota marmota marmota. Lineage (NCBI taxonomy): Eukaryota > Metazoa > Chordata > Mammalia > Rodentia > Sciuridae > Marmota > Marmota marmota. The sequence continues at coordinate 84,350,761 of NW_026000026.1, forward strand.
CTCTTCAGCTGGCCTGGGATGTTTAGCAGCATTCCCAAGCAGCACACTCTTCTGGTGATCATAGCAGTCTCTATGGTTAAATAGGAAACCTTTGAAATTGATCAAATTCCCTTTCCCATGTGCCTTGTCTGACATTTAGCTGGTGCTTGCCCTTTCATCCAACCTCTCTGGATACAGAAGCCAAGCTTTTTTTTTTTTTTTTTTCCTCTCTCTTTTTAAAAACCATTCCTAAGGGATGGACAGAAGGAAAGGAACACTATTTCCTGATAATGGTATAATTCCAAAATTAGTCTTACAAACAAAGGAAGGAGGGGACCTTGACATCACTAAATTCCCACAGCTGCCGGCTGGAAAATACTGGACCCCAACCAAAAATTGCAAAATGGATCTTCTTACCTTTTGTTAATCAGAAAATAAATAGATTTCCAGATCTTTTGTAAAGAAAGGGCCTAGATAGGCAGTATGATAAAACAGTGAATGGGTTTCTACACTTTAATGACGTTTAAAGAAAGCAGATCACAGGAGACAGGGAGAAATATAGAAAGCTTTTCCATCTTCTTTTATCTGATCATATGCCCTGACCCTTGACCTCTGGCACATGGCCCAAGTGTGGTCCATGATAAACCCCCCTGCCTTGGCCATAGTAATTGATCCAAGGGTAAGAATGTGATACAAATCGTGTCAATCAAATTCCTTCTCTGAGATTTGAATATGAAGTATGAAAAAAAAGTTCTGTTCCCCAGGGTTGGGTATGAATTAAAGCTCTTTGTTTGCAAATATTATAAACCTATGCTGACCACATTAAGAGAAAAAAAAAGAATTTATGAGAAGACTATAAGCTAGCTCTTAGTATTGAAGGAAAATATTAATTAAAGGAAATTTCTCAAAGGGAGCTTTAGAGATACAGGTATCCCAGACCAACAGTTTCTTCCAGGGGCCAAACTCCAGGGCAAATCAGTCCTAGTCTTTTTTTGCCCTTCTTCGTTCAACTTAGTTCAAGGTTCAAGTTTCTGGCAAAGGACAGATGTGATTGGCTCAGCTAGTCTTAAGCATTCCCCTGAGCTAAGGGGAGAGGGGGGAACCAGGCTTTGATTGACAGTCCCAAAAGACTGCAGAGAATGGGAGAGGAGTCTTTTTCCAAAGGAAAATCATGATTCTGTTTCTAATAGAAGACTGAAGTGGTTCTGTACAGGCAGAAACAACATATGGTCACTATAGATTGAGAGCCAGGGCACCCTGGGGACACTGTCCTGATCTGTGCCTGTGTAGACCAGATGGGGCCAAGAGGCAAAGAAGAGCCAAGTCTGGAAACCCCCTGGGGCTCAGCCTCCTTGCCAGCCTTAACTTTATTGCTAGCCTCAGTCACAAATAAATCCCTTCCTATCAAAACTAGTTTCATTTTGGTTTCTGTCACTTGCAACCAACAAAGTCCTGATCATTGCCTACTTTTTAGAATGATGCTTTTCAGGCCTAGACTTCTCTGAAATATCTTTTTGAAAAGTAGAACCAAATTCAATTTGTGCATAGGCTACAGTCTCCAGCTGGAAGGAGCAATGGTTTCCTGAGATCTTCTGTGCAACAAATCTCTAAATTTTGCAGGGACTCCTGGAAGAGTTCCTCAGCCTCGAGGGGAATTCTGAAATCAGTGAGAAGACTTTGGTTTGGGATATGCTGGCTCTGTCTCAGGAAAAGACTATCAGTGGACAAAGGAAGAGACAACCTGATAGGCAATCTCTGAATGCAACCCAAAGATTAAAATGTTAATTTAGAAAGCACACCTTGAAGTTATCATACCCATGCTCTCATTTTCCCTTGTTGTTAATTGGTAGGATTTATTGATCTAAATGTAAATTATTTCACTCTGGAGTAGCTTCTGCATCTGAAGACTCTGTGGTAGTATCAGCTTTTTTTTTTAAATATTTTCTGAAACTGGCAGGATAATGATTCCTCTGGAGAGAGAAATCTTCATCTTTAATTTTCCTAGTCTTATCATTTTTCTGTCAAGGCAATGTCATCTTTGGTAACGGGGAGCACAGTTTGCCAGTTTGTGATTTTGATTACACATCATACTGAGTCCTGTGCAATCTGATGACATGGGTAAGTGAACATACTTTTGATGAGGTCCCAGCAATTCAAACAGTGAGATCCTCAAACTGGAATTGTTACCTTCTTAGAAAACATTAGGTAGACTGGTAAAAGAAGTATCAGTGTTCAGTGGTAAAAGAAGGTTGCATTAGGACTATGGGTCAAGTAATTATTTCCTATTCTGAGGAATAAGAACCTTTGTAGGAACCATGCTGAAAAGACAGGGTGGCATTGCTAAAAAAAAAACAAAAAAAAAAAACTACACATAAATGGACCACTATTCAAAGCTGCCTTACTCCAATAAATGTAAAAATGAGCCCCCCTTCTATATGCTTGGAATTCTACCAAGTCAATATTTTATTTAAGCCCAATGTATTTTCTTTAAAATACACTTGACAGAGCTGGGGTTAGTGGCACATGACTGTAAATCCCAGCAGCTCAGAAGGCTGAGACAGGAGGATCACAAGTTCAAAGCCAGCCTCAGCAACTTAGTGAGGCGCTAAGGAACTTAGTGAGAACCTATCTCTAAATAAAAAATAAAAGGGCTGGGAATGTGGCTCAGTGATTGAGTGGCCCTGGGTTCAATCCCTGGTACAAAAAAAAAAAAAAGCCATTACTTAAAAAAAAATACACTTCTTAGTCATTAAAATATACAAGAGACAGGGTGGTTAGTCATTACATCTTAGAATTTGTTTTAATCACTGTTGGTTTGTTTATAATTGAGATTAAAATTCACATCTCAGAGTTCACAATTTTAATTGTTTAAAAGTGGTTTTCTGTATTAACAATGTTGGGCAACCATTACCATATCTAATTCCAGGATATTTTCATCACCCCCAGATCTCCATTTCCTTAACACCTAGTTGCAACAGAAGCTTTGGTCTGGAAGAAGTTTGGAGAAGGAGAGGTAAATAGAATACTCAAGGGAGAGAAGGCTTGGGCCAAGTGCCTAAGAGTGAGCATCATGATAAAAAAAAATACCCTTTAAAATATTGTTTAGAGTTAGCTCTGGGGTGGTGGCAAAAAGATATCACCTGACTTTCTAAAGTATCTAGGAAAGGAATAGATTCTTAAAATTAATGGGGTAAGTTGTCTAATGTTTAAAAGCACTCTTATGTCACTGAAGATCACTGAAGATCACTATTACAAGCTGCCCCTCTCCCCCAACCCAGAGTATGGTTGGCACTATTTGGACATTGAGTCATAGGTGCATTTGCCCTGGGACATAACAGGGCTACCTGGGCCATGTTGCCTTAATGGGGGTAAAACCAAGAGACGACTGAAGAGTTGACATGACTTTTATTAGGACAATGGAAACAGGCAAGTGGGGGCTAGATATTTTATTTGGTATATTAAAATATTATTTGGTCCATATTAAAAGAATTAAAAAATTAAAAGAGAACAAAATCCTGAGGGGTGTATTTCCTTAAGTAGTAACTTGAAATCTATATTCTGATCAAAGATAGGAAGGAGATCACACCAGAACAAGACTACTCATGCATCAACAGCAGGACTAGTAAAGCCTTTTTCCAAGTGACTTTGTTCTGCTAAACAAAAGGAAGCAGAATTAGTCCTGAAACTTAACGTTAGTTTCCTGTGTACTGATTTATATCAAAAGGCAGACTCCAACTTCAAAAAGAAGTGCAAGCTGGGTGCAGTGGCACATGCTATAATCCCAGCAGCTAGGGAGGCTGAGCCAGAAGGATTGCAAGTTCAAAGCCAGCCTCAGCAACTCAAGGAGGCTCTAAGCAACTAGTGAGAACCCTGTTGCAAAAAAAAAAAAAAAAAAAAAAAAAAAAAAAGGTGGGGTGGGTGGGAATGTGGCTCAGTGGTTAAGCGCCCCTGGGTTCAATCCCTGGTAACCCTCTGCAACCCTCCAAAAAGGAGTGTAATAGGCATTTCATTGATTTCTGCTAGTAAATACAGCTGTAAACACTTCAGGTGCAGACTTTGGAAGTGACAGGAGGAATCTCCCTTGGGTTGTGATTATTCACACAAAGTAAAATCAACAAACAACACTCAGGCTGTAAGTTTCCTGTTGCTTTAGTTTTATAATAAAGGTGTTTTTCTTCTCAGCTGAATTTTCACGGACTTAAATAATTTATTAAATAATTTATTTTCTGGGACGTAATTTAAGCACATAACTAATAAAATAGTTTACTGTATTTATGTTTTTAAAAAACTGGCTAGCTGGCTCCTTTATCAATTTGAATATGAATATGCTTAAAAATATTCATGATAATCTGAAACATTCCTCTGATCAGAAGAGCTGAACAGCAACCTATAAACTGTTTAGAAAATGAACCAAACATGGAAAAATTACACATTTGGGTAAAAGAGGATTCTAATTTATTTGGAAATATTTCATGAATTTGCTTGTTAGAATTGCAAACATCAGATCATAACTATAATAGAGAAGTAACTGTTAATCCAGGTTAACATGACATATCACTTATAATCAATGTTTTTTTCCCCTTCTTGCAATTTGTTATAATAAGCCAGACCTTCAAAATAGTTGACCACTTGAGGGAGGCCAAATGGGGCCTCTCTTTCCCAAATGGCTCACAGTCTTCTATTTTGGGGTCTAAAATTATACTACTAGAGATTTATTTCTTGGATGCTGAAGGCCTTTTGTTCATTGACAAGAAATTTACTTTTAAAGTGCTAGTTCCCTTGTGATGGGTAATTCATTACTATTACTTTAAGTTTTAACTTGTTGGCTAGCTGACAATGCATTGGAAACATGGCTTTCGTTTTTCTTCTTCTTGGTTATGGGATTTTTCTTCCTTTAAGGAAGTGGTTTTCTGCCATCCAGTTCTGTACTTCTGGTGTGAGGGGCCACTCAGAACATTCTCTTTCTCACTCTTCTTTTTCTCTACCCTGCCACCCAGTGCGGGATGCATGACCAAAGCTTGTCCAAAAATGTTCCCCATCCCTGATCACAAAATTTGGTTTCTATCCCAGGATGAATACCCAACCCTAGCCAGACAGAGTTCTTTCGTGTACTTTTCTAACTAGAGCTGGTGGGAAAATGTTTTCTTTCTTCTCTGGAAAAGAGGTGATAAGAAAGAAGTGAAGCCCATAGCTTTTTATAGTCATCTTTCTAGTCTCTTCCAACATCTAGCTTAACAGAATTAAGTCTCAGTGTAGAGACATGCAGAGATGAGTGACACATCATGTCCTGATGGTATCCGACACCCTGAATCTGCAGGACTCTGAAGCTAATAGCGTGCCCTTTCTTGGTTTGCTTACTTGTGCCAATAAATCAACCTTTCTCCTTAAGCTATTATGACTGGGGCACCTGGCCTTTGCAAACAGAGTCTGAGAACCCAGAACAAACATTTTATAAAAGGACACAAAATAACTAAGGGAGAGATGGTGTTTTAGGTCCAGAAATATTTGTGTGTGGGTGAGTTGGCCTGTATTGTTCTAGGGTAAATAAGGGTTATTTTCCTTAAGTGTTAGAGGCTTTATTTTGAAGTGAATTGAGAGGAAGGGCAAGGTGACCAAGGTGTCTGAGATGGCCAGTTAATATCACTCTGGGGCCATAATGACCTTGATAATTTCTTGGACTATTGAATTCAAGGTGAGGTTGCACAGGGCTGACAGGAGAGTAAAAATGTGAAAAATATTTGATTTAAGATATTAGTACCCCTTGTTGGTGCAATGACTCAGTTTCTCTATCAGTAAGAGAAGCAGCATAGCTCCAAAAGGAAGGGCACCATTTTGATCCAATGGACCTTAGAATAACTGTTTAGATTTAATTTTATTTATATCCATTTATAAGTATGTCATAACTACCCCCTTACTAGTAGTTTTGTTTTTAAATAAAAATACTGAGAAAAAGTGATCTAAGAAAGATGGGATTTATTATTTTCTGCCTCCCCCAAACCATTTACATGTTAGTATCATTCAAATTTTGACTTATTCAAATACCTGAGAGACCAAATGGCACTAGACAATGAATGATATTTTTACCTAAATAAGTATAATTAGAATTAGATGCCCTGCAATAATATTTTTTGCACTAAGTTTAACATGGAGTTGAGAAGTCAAAAGCTTCTCTCAAATAAGCTGGAGAACTACCTCCAATGTGTTCCATGATTGTCATCAGCTTCTCCCCAAGAAACCAATGGAAAATCTAGCCCGTGGATTCCTTAGATCTTTAAATGGGTAACATTTTCTAGTGGGTTTTTATTTGTTTCGTTTTCATGGTTGTAAAGGCAACATTATAAACTGCTTTTATATTATTTTGTTAAAAGAAAAAGTTGAAAAGAAAAGAAAGAAAAAAGTTGTCCTTTGGCAGGTGTTTCAAGGTGACAGTATTAGATGCCATTTGAACCCTAGGAAAGTGCTATTGGAAATTGAAAATACAAACCAAGTTTGCATGTGAAGTTTCACCATGTGGTCAGGATTCTGGGAGTGTCCCCTTTCTGAAGCCACCACATCGCCTACTTCTTCCTCCTCCACTTGTTTCCAAGTTGCTCCTCTTTTTCCAGAATTATTTATGAGTAATAAAGGAAGCCAGAGTAAGAACAATGACATGTTCCTGGCTTTGCAAGAGTGGCACCCTTCAAAGGAAGACATTTATTTTAGGGAACTAAGTCTTTGCAGGAGATCAACAGGCAGAAGTGAAGTTTGTTATTGCTGCTACATAGCAGACAAAACGTCCTCAGCCTATCAAAGCTGGAAACCTCCCCTGGTGTAGGAAAAGTCACTGCTTTGGAGCTGACTACTCAAGTATTGCCTGTCTGAGTCTAACCTGGGCAAGTTAATGAATATATCTGAGCCCCGACTTATTCTGGTAGAATCCATGAGTACACTTACCTCAGAAATTATTCTGAGAATTAAGTAGATACTTACACATCTTGCTTAGCAAAATGCCTGGCACATAGTGTGAAATGTTAACTCCTATTATTAGTAATGACAACCTGTGTTTTTTCCCCTAATGTGTATTTATAGCCTCTTAGTAGAAGTAGTATTTTTTTTTTAAATTGAAACTAATGTTGCTATTCAAAAAAAATTTTTTTAAACTATCCAGATTTCACCCTAACCAGCCTTCCCTGCTGGTTTTCTGCTTCATTTGTCTGCTGTTAAAAAAGACTCTCCTCCCTTCCTTGTGCTGTCTTAGCGTGCCAGCCTGTGCGCTCAGACAGGCTCCTGGCCCTACTCCAGAGCCCTGTTCCTCAAGGTGTCAGGTCTTCCTTCTTAGGCACTGCCCTTTCCTCACAGTCACCCAGCTTATCCAATGACACTTCACAGATCTATTTCAGGCCAGTTGTTCATTTTCAGAGACTTCCCCTTAATGAGCAGCTTATTCATTCTCTGCCTCTCTAAAGTGAAAGCAAACCCAGCCCAGAGTTAGTAGCTCACGTGCCATCTCTGTTCATTCCTAACAGAGGTCAGGCCAGGCCAGTATGCTGCTGAGCTAGGACGCTGCCAGGCACAGTGGTCTTGCTTTTTGCTTGGTTGCCAATGAAACCATAGGCATCACCCAAGATGAGGGGCCAGGGTGCAATTGTCACGTGGTAATACTGACCTCTAGGGGCTGGCTTTCCTTCACAGAGCATCTTTATCTTCTCATTGAGTTCCATGATTGTGAAGGCAGCCTCTTGCTTAGCTGTTGCCAAATCAGTTTTTAGTTTTTTCATTTTCTTTTTGTGCTTTAGTTTCTTAAAAAAAAAAAAAAGAGTTTCCATCACTAGAGACAGATGCATCAAAGGAATCAAAGAAACTAATGATGTATGAACAAACATTGCCTTTGAAGCCCTGCTTAGATGAAATGCTCCCTGTTTATGTAGATTGAGTACTGCTTGAGGTCTGTGACACAAGGCACATATGCTACCGTCAGAATCTTTGAGTTCCCAGCAATAAAAGTCTACTCTCTACATTATGGGACCTTTCACCCTCTGGAAAGAGTTTTAATCTGGATCTGAGGATAGGTTGCTTATAACAGAGGCAATTAGAGAAGAACTTAAAGTTGCCAGTTAACATTTACCACTGAGGTGCTAATACCTAAAAGTATCAGGTTCCCCCTGCACCCAATCTGTCACAGACTCTTGTGAAATAACCAGAGCCTTGTTCTGAGTCATGTTTTCTGCAACAGTTGAATGTTATTTTTAAATACACTCTAAAGCATATGGTGCTACTATGCAGTGATGGCATTTCCTATGTTATCTGTACATGGAACGTGGTTAAGGGTAAGGATTGTTTTTAAGCAGTAGAGGATAGGAAAGCCTTGCTCTAAAACTGATTTTAAGTCCAAACCTTTGGGAGAACTACATTAAGAAGTGGTTACATAACCAAAGGATTCACCTTGAGATTTTATGACTAGAGAGCTCCTTTCATGGATTTCAAAGTAGGTTTAATTTGTCAAAGTTAGATTGATCTGCAACATTGGAGAAGCTGTCTGTTGTGACAAGTGTTGCATTTGTACATTTGTGTTGCTTTTGGGCAGCTGCCTTTTCACTGGGGATCTCACCTTGCCAAGTCTTTGTGGGCTGTTAATTAGGAAGTCCAGAGAATGAACAATGAACATTGCTTGTCAGACATAAATCTTGAGATAGAGAAAATAATGGTTTTCTCACTATAGAAGAGCGCTTCTTTCCTGGCCTCTGAACACAGAGTGCTCAGAAGGCAGATAATCACTCTCATATTAGAGAATAAAGCCAGTAAAATTGATTTGCAAAGGTGGAATTAGATAGACACAGACTTCACATTTTAAGGACAGGTTGTCGAGCTGGGGATGTAGCTGAGTGGTAGAGCACTTGTCTGGCCTGTGTGAGGCCCTGGGTTCATCTTCAGCACCACACAAACAAACACACACACAAACCGAAAAACCAAAACAAAACAAAAAGACAGGTTGTCCCCCAGACCCAACACAGGATGGTCAGGACTTCACTAAATCTTAACTAATGCCATAAGCATGGTTAAAAGAGAATGTGTTCCTCAAAGGAATGGCACTCAACGGATGTTTTTGAAGGAAGTTGGAAGGGTAGAATTTGATAGGGTTCACCCATGCAGTCCAGGTTAGAAGTGCACTCACTAGCCATGACCCCAGTGGCAGGTCTTCCCAGAAGTTCTACAGTGATAGTTAGTGTCCCCATCCTCATTTCATCATGAAGCCAGCTGTTGAAACATCAGCTGATGAGGTCTCTTCTTCCAGACCACCAGGACTTTTGAGTTTCCCTCCTCTGAGTCTCTGGTTACTAAAAGCCTTCATAATTGGCCTTCCATGGCCATTAGTTCAAAGAGAGAGTAGATTGATGAGGAAATATGCCTGGGCATTTAATAGCTGTGCTTCGCATAGTAAATTATTAAATTCTCATGCTAATTCCTCTCTGATTAGCCTGTTCCTGAGGTCCTCATCCATCCCATGCCTGCAACTATAAAAGCTATGAGACTCTGGCTGGTCATCAGTGATCTTCCCCGATGCGATTCTAAGGATATTAGACATTCAAGAATTTTACATCTTTCTTTTATCTCTTAGATCTTGGGGACAGAAAGTGGGAAGAAGAACACAAAAATGAAAATTGAGGAAAGGGAGGGAATAAAAGTATGGTAAAGGGGATTCAGAAGGGAACATGAACCAAACGTTTCAAAAAAGAATTGATAACAACATGCATGTTGGTGTGTGAGGATAAAGTATTCTGCTGCAAACAAGTGATATTGAAATGTATAAAAATGTAGGGTGGGTTGATGGACAGACAGAGAAAGGTACAGATTTGAGAGATATTGAAGATAGTGCAATGTTCATTGTAGACTCTACTTGTTGAATATATGGGTGTTTGCTATAAAATCAACATATCTACCTGCTTAAAGTTTTTCATAATAAGATATGGGATGGAGAGAAGAATTAAATATCTATTTTCTTTACATCACCCCTTCTTTAATTCTTAATAGATGATATTCGTTTTCAAATCTTGTCATAAGTATTTATATGCAGGTAAAGTAGGCATTAATAGTAATTTTTTTTAAATGCAACTTTGGTGAGAATTGGTGGGATGTTACTAGGAACTGGCATGATGTCTATAACTAAGAAAAAGTCTTTGTTTCCATTTTGACAGGATGACTTGACAGAATTCAGAAACCCAGAGTACAGATACATTGCTTTTCAATACCAATTGAGAATTTCAACTCTTTTTGTTTGATTGTTTTTGTTTTTTGGTGCTAGTGAATGAACTCATAGCTTCATGTATGCAAAACATGCATTCTACCACTCAGCTATACCTCCAGTCCTTCAACTTTTTATTTTAGAATTTTAACTTAAAAAAAAATATCAAATTTTCATGCTAGGCACGGTGGCGCACGCCTGTAATCCTAATTAGGGCTCCTGAGGCTGAGACAGGAGGATCTTGAGTTCAAAGCCAGCCTCAGCAATGGCAAAGCACTAAGCAACCCTGTCTCTAAATTAAAAAAAAATATATACAAATTAGGATTGGGGATATGGCTCAGTAGTCGAGTACCCCTGAGTTCAATCCAAGGTATCTGCCCCCCCACCAAAAAAAAAATCAAATTTTCAGACTATCTTTTTGTCTTTTTTTAATGATAATTATGTGTTCTGTCTCTTCAAATTATATTTGTATGCTTGCCTTATGATCTAATAGGGAAACAACTTTTGGAGAAAACAGTACACCAGGCAGTCATGACAGTTGACTTCAGTTATCTAAGGGACTATTTAGGAGGAAAGGAAGTTGAGTCAAGCAGTGTTGTTCTAGAGATACCACAGAGAACAATAGGTAGAAAACAGGAGGAGAGAGGATTTTGGCACAACATGAGAACATAGCCTCCAAGAATCAGAGCCACAGCCATAACAAGACAGGATGGATCCTGGCAGAGACCTGCTGCTCTGGAATGGTCAAGCAGAGGACACTGATGAACATTTTCAGGCAAGCCCAGAGTAACCTCTGGACCTGGAGTGAAGAAGTCGTTGGAAGTTGGCTCAATCCCAATTCTTCTCACTTCTGTCTTCCACTAGCCCCTCAAGGGGCACAGCACACATGTGAATGGAAACTTCTGCCTTCAAAGCCTTGACGGTTGGTACAGTTGTCAGGGACACTTTAAAGATAATTCTGGTATTTATGAGAAATTGGATAAGAAGGCCTGTGGGTCTCTTACTATTCAAGAATAATGTGACTCAGAATTCACAGAATTTATTATTTAGCTATAGGAAAAGGAGGGGTCAGAAAATTAAATTTAAATAAAAAATTTAATAAGAGACCTAGATGTGGTTCCCTAATGTTTGTTTCTGTAAGGACCTTTTGATTGTTCAGATATTTTTTTTTTTTAGAAATGGTTTAATATTTTGCTTTTTTAAAAAAAAATTTCTTTTTCTTCTCTAGACAGAATGCTGTGTGTTATTAATTCATAGTCTTTACCAAGCCCTTTGGGCAGTTCAAAAAATTCAATTTGCCAACATGTTTTTTATTAGTCATAGACATCAAATGATTTCAGCAATGATAATATTTTCCTTTGCTATTTTGGCATTCGCTAGCCAGGCAACCCAAGTGTACTGGAACCTAATGGATTCTGTTATGGTCTCCTTAGTAACTAGGGACTCTCTTCAGTGATTACCAAGAGGATAGGAAGGTATTGGAGCTTGGAGGCAAATTCCTATTATCTTGTTTTTTTCCTACTTCTCCTACAGGGTAGAAAGAGGGAGGAAATCATGTATTTGTGTAATGTTTTAAAAAGGAAATATTTATCAGTATCATATTGCTGAATGGCTTACATTATACTAAGTCAATGAGAATCAGAAATAGTCAGGGAGCTATTTATAGAAGAGTTTCAATGCAGAATTGCCAGCACTGTCTAACATTTCTGGGTATTTCCACACACTTTGACTCATGGCTTTGGATTTTGAAGTTGAGCTTTGTCACTTACTGGCCATGAGAAATTGGGTCAGGCTGACATCTCCAGCTTTAGAGTCCATTTCATAGAGTGTTTGGGGGCTCAAATGATACAACATATAAATGATAACACCCAGTGCTACGCTTAACGATATAATAAAGTCTTTCTATTTTTGTCATCATTCCTTGAATCACAAAAAAGGAGAACTTCAACCCTTCATCAAAACATGTATATTTTCTGAAGTTGTTTTTATCACACTTTACAGAAAATAGAATTTGTACTTATTGAAAGAAAAACTTTAGTCTTCTTTTTTTCCAAGATAAGTTTTCTGCATGATTGCGTTGACTGCCTTCCCATTTTATATGGGAAGACAAAGCTTAATGTCCTGAAAACAGACATGCAAATAGCCTTGATCCAATCTTCTGCCAGAGCTGGCCTGATGCCTAGGTGAAGTAGGTGGCTGGCTACAGGGAGAGATGGAGCACTTCAAGGCCCAAGCTCTAGTTCCCCATGGCAGCTTTCTTGTGTCTACAAGATCAGAGTTGTTTTCACACTTTTATGATTTCAAGCTGGAATGTCCCCCCAAAGGTTCATGTGTTCAAAGTACGGTCTCAAAATGCAGCAAGCTTCAATGTGTGAATTTGGTGTTAATATACCTTATATATAATCAGAGATATGATAAATTATTGTATAATGGTGTATTAACAATTGCAATGCAAAAAATTAATTAATTCATTAATTTAAAAAAATAAAAATAAAAAATAAAACCTAAAAAAAAATGCAGCAAGCTTCAGAGGTGGGGCTTTTAAGGCATTGGATAATAAAGAATCTGACCTCATCAGTGGATTAACTCATTGATAGCTGAATGAACTACTGGGAGGTGGTACTTAAGTGAAGGAAGTAGGTAGCATGCCCTGGAAGGTTTCATCTTCTCTTACCCTCCAGTCTCTCTGCCTCCTGGCTGCATGAGCTGAGCAACTTTCCTCTGCCATGATGTTTCTGCCTTGAAAACAGCTGACCATGGGCTGAAATTCTGAAACTGTGAGTCAGAATCAATTTTTCTTCTTATAAGTTGGTCTTGTCAGGTATTCTGGTCCCAGTGATGAAAATATATTTAATACAACCACATTATCTGAAATATCACCTGTCTATCCCACTTTCTTTGCTTAGCATATATGATGAAGATAGAAGTTTTCACTCCAGGGGACCACTGATAAAATGCTCCATACCAGGATGTATGAGAGAATTTGGTTTGAATACAGAAGATAAAGTTAGGTTTCTCTTTTCATTCCTCTTCTAATAGTCATTATAATGAAATTAACAAAGGTACACAATTTGGCTTAAAAATCAATTTCACATCTCCTACTTTTTTTCCTTTTCTTTCTTTCTTTCTTTCTTCTTCTCCTTCTCCTTCTCCTTCTTCTTCTTCTTTTTTTTTTTTTTTTGACTCATAGTGCCCTCACAGAATGTTTTAAGAGTCCAGGGATGTCAAATATATGGCATTTGTGTTCCTTTCCAGTCCCTGCCAGCCTTTGATTTAGGGACTCTTCCACATGGGTATTGCACACCTGGCTTTATAGTCCTTACGCTACATTTCCAGTGGGCACTGCTCATTGATAAAATCCAACTGTAATTAAAATTGTATTTTTCTATACAGATGAAACAGTTGAGCCACCAAGAGTTCTATTGGACCCAATCCTGGTCATGCAGTGTTACTCAAATGGACTTGACCCAAGGTCTTCGCTTACTTTTCTTTTCAGCACTCACATGAAGCCTCACTAACCAACAGCACCATTAATTATCTAAGTTACTGAAAAGTAACCTAGAGAGGCAATAGAACAGCCTTGGCTATAAAGGTGTAGCTTTGAAGTGCAATTGTGTCGCATTTATAGCATGGGTTGCTATGGTAGCTCTAAAGAGCCTAGGAAATAAAGGAAAGTCTTGATACGCCCAGATAAGAGCAATCTGGGCTAGGTGTTGTTCATTTCCTCAGAAAATCCTGAGTTGATTCTGGCAATTGTTACCTTCTTTTGAGTCATCTGACATGACAAAGAATGGATCAAATGAGACTTTCCTACAGAATGCCTTGAATGAAAAATGATCACAACTGCAAAATGTAGCTTAAGATTTATCTCATCTGGAAAGTCTTAGGGAACTAGGTTGATGCAAAAAACTCTCAGGGCTCATCAAAACCTTGACTGAGTGCCTGGTCCCATATGATCACTGGTAGACAGATGATGCTTAATGGATAAGATAATCAGACCTTGGAAATAAAAGCTGAAATTTTCCAGTTCTTTAGTAGCCTTCCCATGTGAGTATCAACTCACATTATTTTGTGTTAAAAAATGCTATAGAAATGCATTTTAATCATATCCCACACTCAAGAGGTTTCTATTAAGAAGAAAATAAAAGCCCAGTAATTAAACAAACAACTCACTACAAGAAAGAATTTGCCTATAGTCAGAACCAAATCTCCGTTTCTTTCCCCTGTTGTATAAATGATTATTAGAGACAGAAGTGAAATTTCCCAGTCAGTATTCTGGTTTCTAGAATGCTAGTCTAAGTGTTTATTTAAGAAAAATTACAAATTAACTCAAAATAATGAGAGAACATAATATTTGGAGTGAATTTCAATGATAAGGTAAACAGTTCTAATAATACACTTGTCCTAAAAATAGGATGTTCTTCCCTAAAGACATTAAACTCCACTTCCCTTAATGTGGCATAGAGCCCATTATTGGGAGAGAATAACTCCAGAGAGAAGTTAATATCTATTGACCATTTACAATGTCCCAGGTATAAGTCTATGAACTTTATGTGTGTTAGTTCATTTCAGTTTCATAGCAAACCAATGAATTAGGACCCTTATAATCCCATTTTTAGATGCAAATACTGAGACACAGAAGGATTTGAGTAATTTTTCTAGAGCAAAATGGTGAACCATAATTCAAATGCATGCAACCTGTCTCCTGATGGTGACGTCCATCACTGTGGATAAATGCCTCAGAATCATACCCAGTGTTCACATTGCAGAAGTTGGATAAAAGGACATTTCAGACTCTACAAAGCCATTTCTAATTCAAGTGCAGTGATGAATAACTTATGACTGTGAAATCTTGAAGCCAAGGACTTGACTGCTCAGAAAGAATTGTTAAATCAGTTGGAATCATCAAATCTTAGATGATACAGAATTGGATGCACTCTTAGAGGCCAAATTGTCCAGACCCGGTATCTTAGAACTGCAGAAGGAAAAGCAGAGAAAAATGATTTGTCACAGCTAATAAAGCTGCAGGAAGCAGGACTCAGAGCCAGGTTTTCTGACTCCTCGTCTCAAAGAGAAAAGGGACTGAGAGGTGATTTGATCACTGTGATGGTAAAAAGAGGCAAATTATTCATACTGCTTTCCCCTTGACCCTCTCCAGTTTGATTGGCTTTATCTCCAGAATGAGAGAAATGGAAGAACATCCTCTTTATCTCCAGAATGAGAGAAATGGAAGAACATTTCTCTGTGGCCATAACAGCTGAAGGTGGGTAGATGTTATCATTTGTGCATGATATTTTGCATGCACAAATATGCCACAATGAAACCCATTATTCTGTATAATTAAAATACAAAAGAGGTAAAAAGCAATGGAATGGTTCTATGACTACAACCCAGAGTACTGTCTAAGATCCCTCAAATCTAAGGCCCCAGGATTAGAATGCAGGACTTTAGGCAGGTAGACGTTCCTGAAAGCCATCTTTACAGACTAGTAGGATAGAACTCTGTCACTCTCTATAATACATACTAGGGTTACACATGATAAAAGTCTTGCTAGCTTGAAAGAAATACACTGGGGACTGGGGATATAACTCATGGTAGAGCACGTGCCTAACATGGGGAAAGATCTGGGTTTGATCCCCAGGACTGGGGGATAAAAGAAAAAAGAAGGAAGAAAAAAAAAGAAATAAGCTGGATCATTGAGCAGCTTTCATAAAACAATATGGTACACACTGTATTCTAATGTCAAAACAACCTCAGTTCTGAGATTAAGGAGACTCCCTTTGTATGTTCCTTCCTTTGTGTAACATGCATCTTTCTCACCCAGTAGGCTGACAATTGGGATTTTTGAGAAAGAAAGAAGTTATAGTACAATAAATATGTTTTTATATTACTGAGTCCAGCAAAGAACAAAACCTAGCGCTCAAGGAGATCATGCACACACATAGCGTAGGCAGTGCCTGCTCAAGCCAAGTCCACTTCTTGGTTTTACATCTCAAATCACACCCTGAGAACAGAGTTAAGTGTGTCTTCACACCTAACAGAGTCTGATAAAAAGCTGTTTTCCAGTCCAATTCTCCCTGGGGACAGAGAGTGCCCAAAGGGCCAAAGCTGTATAAGAAGCAATTTTAGTTTCTCAGCCCCACCTCTACAGGTGCTGGTATCATTAGCAAACAGCCATAAGAAGGGATGTGGGTGGAAAAGAACAGAAACTAGAGAGGACAGAATATACAAGTGGTGAAAAGATTTCCATATCTGCCTTGTGAAAGGGATGCTAAACCCTTGTGATACGATTACAAAAACAATGAAGAACTTTTCTCAGCAGATATTGTTTGGGCAGATATTGTTTTTGCTTGTGCCCAGTGCTCTCTTTGAATTTGAACAAGGCTGCCTTCAAGATGATAATCAGCAACTATCGGCCATCTGTGACTTATCTTGAATCATAAAGCAAAGGCGTGTGTTCAAGACTGGAAAATAGAGATTCTAAGCACCAAGGTGCTTAAAATACCTTTAGGCATTTTTTGGTGTAGTAAATACAACGTAATTAAATTAATCTTTCCAAAAAAATATTCTTCTCCTTTAGAGACTCTGTTCTGCCTTGAGAATGGTGAAATAACAGGGGGTTTGGGCTCAGTGAATACAAGAGCGGACCTTAAAACTAGACACGATGACAAAGAAACCCAAGTAGATAAAGAAAAATTATCATAAAAGGAGAAATGATGCTCATGAAGCATGAAATAGTTTTGTATGTTGTATAAGAGAAATTACAGGAAGCAGCAAAGTGGCAAGTTTTCTGCGATGTGTATTATTTTCCCATGAAATGCAAAGTTTAAAAAATTGCTTTTTTAAACTGCAGAGTTGAAGCAATTTTAAAGAAGAACTTTTAGGTTTAAAGTAAAAGGGACCAGAGCTCATGTGAAAACGAATTTCCTATGTTAAAGATAAGTGTGTGTTTGAGTGTTTTAAAAATGGCAGAGTGGCATGATATTAGTAGTATTACTGATATTATTTTAGAATTTAGATTCTTTGTAAGTAGTGCTTTGAGATATTAATTTATTCTTGGCAATGGATAATCTGAGCATAGATGTTACTTTATACTAATATCTGTAAGTTGAGTACTATATAGCTGCAATTACATGAGTAGTAGTTAGTTCATCAGTCATTTAATTTTTCAATTGCTTAATCTGGTATATGTCTCAAAACAAAAGTAGTTTCGTAGTGGGTAAGAATCTCAAATTAATTGAAAATTAAAAATTTCCCATCAGTTTCATCACAAGCAATGTTTGACATTTAATTTGACTAAGGACATTTTAATGCATATGGAGAAATTATCAGAGATTAAAGCATAAAACTTGGCTCCTAGCTCAAGCTACAGTTTTTCTTTTTGAGTCTTTTAATTGAAAGGGAGTATTCACTTGAATAGTAAACTAACCAAGTGGTTAGAATAAGTTGGTAAAGCAAGTGTTTTTTCCCTTGGTTAAGTCACAACCATGAAGCATTACTGAGGAGCAGAGCTAATGACACATAGTCTGCATGTGCTGAGACCAATGGCTTTTATCAAGAACCTCAGATGGTATTCAGCAACTTGGTTATGATTGCTACCCTGAGGGTACTCATTTTTTTTTCTTTTTTTTAAAGAGAGAGAGAGAGAGAGAGAGAGAGAGAGAGAATTTTAATATTTATTTTTTAGTTTTTGGCAGACACAACATCTTTGTATGTGGTGCTCATGCCAGGCGATCGTGCTACCGCTTGAGCCACATCCCCAGCCCTCTCATTTCTTGATTTTACTTTTCTTGGTTCCATTTTACTTGTCCACTGTAAAAAAGGGGACACCAAACTATAAAAAAGACTCAGAGGGAAGAGCAAGTGCCACTAAAGCTCTGTCTTGTCCTTTAGTTAGAGAAACCAAATTTTTCAGAGTGCTATAGGTACAAAGCAAAGAAAGGAGTTTATTTTCAAATAAATTACACACATATAATGTTGGCAAATACAGATTTAGTCCAATGTTTAAAGCTGAACCACCTTAAAATTCATTTCCCCAAGAGATGCAAGACAAAGTTCTTTTGGGAGTCTCCTCACAGAACATCCCCCCCCGTCCTTAGTTTTACTGATAGTTGTGCTATTTTATGAATGTGTATTGAATGTGAATTATGTGATAAATGACATTTTATCTATTATTGGTGACAGTGTCATCTGTGTTTAGTCAATAAGAAAACCCCTAGTGCTGAAACAAAATCACCCCTCGCTTCTGTTGGCTAAAACCTTACAATTGGACAACCATTTGCTTAATCTTTACATCCAGTTTTTCTGAGCCTCTTTTCTTGACCACTGGGTGCTATCTAGATCCTAAACCTTTAAAGGTGATGGAAAATCTAGTGCAGTGGGCATACTGTCCTCACTACTCAGAAGACTGAGTAAAGTAGTAGAATTGCTCAAGTCCAGGGGTTCAGGGCCAACCGGGGCAACATAGTGAGACCTATTCTCTTAAACAATGAAAAAAGATCTTAAAAAGGTGATGGAAGAAATAGTAGTGGTTTGTCACACCTGAAAACGTCTTTTACTGAAATGTTTCTGTCCTGCTTTGTGGACATAGGTTAGCACTGGGAAAAAGGTCTAAGCATTAAGCAATATTGACAACCTAAATTTGTATTCCTCATATTCAACATTACAGCTGTGACTTTAGTTACATTTGTATTTTTGGCTTTTATCTTTTTCCACTATTGTGAGAAGTTCATTTGTTCATGCCATGAAGCCAAATTTCACAGGTGGAGAGATGAGAATATTGGGATTTATATTTGGCTATGTTTTAATAGTGCTTAGAGCAGAAGTTGAATGTGAATGGGTTATATGAATGCCAGGTGGGTTGCAAAGCATAACCCAATAAAAGAAGTATTTGGCACTTGTAAATAGCATGCCAAGAATCAGAGGGGGAGGGAAAGGTGTGGTGGTGGTGTGAACTTTTGCTTTGGAGATATTAGCAAGTTTCAGGTTGCATATTTTAACAAGTCTTAACAAATATCCTTGTCAGAAAACAAGTCATCAAATACAGATTATTCTTGGATTTGTTGAATTTCAAGGGTCTGCCTCTTCTGTTAATTCTCTCCCTATATAAGTGCCTTCTCTAATTATATTACAGATGCAGCACTGAGAAGACAGTACATGAATCTGAACTACAAATAGGGATCTTCAAGGAGATCTTGAAGTCCTGACTGGTAGACATCTGTGCCTGTTTACAGCAACACACCCTCTTTTCAGATATGCAAGGATTACAGGGAGGGAGTGGAACATGTGGCCTTGGCTAAAGAATACTTGTCTCATCTCTCACTAGTGACTTGTGTCACAATTTCCCAGACTCTGAGATTGTAAGATTTAGGGATAAACATATGAGTTGAATTAATAAGAGGCTGAGAATTTCCCAACTTAGACAAATGATGAGCTGCTTATTTTGCTCCTGACCCAGAAAACCCACAGGAGCCATATTTAATCAGTTCTAATTTGGTCTTGAACTTCCCAGTCATCCTTTGTAATAATAGGAGCAACACTAGCCTGACAGAAAACCATCTAGATATGGAAAAGTCCAGTTGCCAAAAATACATCTTGGAATACCCAGGACTGAATCTGATCTTTTCTAGATAAGAGCAAGACTGACCCAGGGCTAACCAAACTTCTATGAAGCTAAAGCTCAGGAGATACACAATAAATAAATATTTTGATTTTGTAAGAGAATGCACAGGTTTTCCAGCAAATTAGGAGGCTTAGGCAGGAGGATTGTGAGTTTGAGGTCAGTCTTGGCAATTTAGTGAGACCCTGTCTCAAAGTAAAAAAAAAAAAAAGGGATGGGGCATAGTTCAATGGTATTGTATTTGCCTAGTATGCTCAAGGCCCTTGGTGCAGTCCCCAGTATTGCTAAACAAACAAACAAACAAATACATACATACATAGATGAAAATATGCCCCCTAATTTTGCTCAAATATTATGTGAGTTCTACTTCTTCTGATTGAATTCTATAGTGCCTTATCTAAACTGGCAATGTCAATTACTCTGAGTCACAAAGGTATTTAGTTTTTCAACCTGAAGGCATAACAAAAAATTTACAGTCTTAACTATTTCTAAGTGTATAGTTTAGTGGTGCTAAATATAAGTACTTTTTGCCATTAATTTCTATAATTCTTTCATCTTGGAAAACGGAGACACTATACCCATGAAATAACAACTTTCCTTTCTTCCCTCCTTTTAGATCCTGGCAACAATTCTACTTTGTGTTTCTATGACAGAGTTGACTATTGTAGGTACCTCATATAAGTGGAATCATATAGTATTTGTCTTTTTTGATTAACTTACTTCAATCCGCATAATGAGCTCATCTGTGTTTCAGCATGTGTTAGAATTTCCCTGCCTTTTTAATGATAAATAACATCGTATGATGGGTACAGACTGCATTTTGCTCACACACTTATCCAATATTGGGCATTTGGGTTGTTTCCATTTCTTGACTATTGTGTGGAAGATATTTCTGATTTTGGTGGTGGTGGGGATTGAACCAGAGTCTCATGCACGCTAGGCAAATGCTTACCACTGAGCTACACCCCGAGTCTCAAAGCTATTTCTTGAAATGGTGATCATGGTAGTACACTAATTACAATATTTTCCCTTCCTAGGGGAAGTGAAACTTTTCATCTTTTAGTTATATATTTTAGTCTCATTCCCCTGCCCCAGATATTTATTTATTTATTTATTTTTTGTTGTCAACCAAGCACAGTGGTCCCAAAATGGAAAGCGTTTAGAAGATATCTCATATCTGATTACATGATTCTGGTAAAATATTTTTGCATTGATATACAACAATTTTACATATTTGTGGAATATGGTATGAAGATTTGATATATGCATAAGGATTAAATCAGGTAATTTGCATTTCTGTATCCTTACTAACACTTCTTTGTGTTAGGAACTTTTTTTCTGATTTTATCAAATATTCTTTAATTTCATCAACAATATGAAGTATGGTAAAAGAAGCACACAATAGATTTTTGCAGTACTGTGTTAGGAACTTTTAAATTTCTCTCTTCTAATTCTTTATTAATTACACAATAAGTTGCTGTGAACTAGAGTTAACCTACCATGCTGTAGAACTTTAGAAACTATTTCTCCTTCAGTAGTTTGTTACCCATTACCCAACGTCCCTCTGTCCTCCCTCCCCTTCCTAACCACTAGTGATTTCTGAAATCAATATTTTTAGCTTCCACATAACCCCTGAGAACATTAGTATTTGTCTTTGTGCCTGGTTTATTTCACTTAATGTCCTCCGGGTTTATCCATGTTGCCACAAATGACAGGATTCATTCTTTTTAATAGCTGAATAATATTTCATTGTATGTATTTATCACATTTTCTTCATCCTTTCTCCTGTTTGTAGACACTTTGGTTGATTGCATATTTGGGCTATTGTGAATAATCCTGCAATAATCTTGAAAGTACAGATATTACTGATATGATGATTTCATTTCTTTTGTATATATACCCAACAGTATAATTGCTATACCATGGAGTAATTCTATTTCTAGTTTTTCTTTTTTTTTGGGGGGGGGGGTGGCCCTCCATACTATTTTCCATAGTGGCTATACTAACTTACATTCCCACCAATGGTGTACAAGAGTTCCCTTCTTCTGTTTCCTCACCAGCATTTGTTATATTTTTTATCATAGCTATTCTAATTCAGGTGAGATGTTATCTTATTGTGATTTTGATTTGCATGATGATTAGAGACCTTGAACATTTTTTATATGCTTTTGGCCATTTGTTTATCTTCTTTGGGAAACATATATTCAGATAATTTGCCTGTTTTTTCAAATAGGATTATTTGTTCTTTTCCTTTGTTTTGTTTTTCCTGTTGAGTTTTGAGTTCTTTGTATGTTCTGACAATCTGACTCAACCAGAATTTGGGGATTTGTTGCATAGGACTTTAATCTGTTTTTAAGCTTTCTGGTTGGTCTGTAGAGGTGAGCTAGAGGAATACCTAGAGATAAGACCCAGATGCTGGCTACAAAGGCTGTATGAATATTCTTGTGGAAGTGAATGGGTTGTACAGATGATGGCACTTAGGAAGCATGAGTGTATGCTTGGGAAGTAGGGACAACTCCAGAGAGTTGTATGGGGAGGTTTCCATGGGGACTTGGTCATGTGACATGTCTGCCACTTTTCTGCAGGTGGTCACTTTTCAGGTGTAGAGACAAAGGGATCATTTGAAATGAATTAATTTCAAATTTTGGAAATCATGAACATGGCAGTGCAGTGAAGAGATTTATGGTGTATATCACCTTCTTAGTGTAAAGATGAAGAAATAACAATTGAACTACCAAACTTCACCCAATCACTCAAAGCTCCAGCATTCCTCAGTCCTTCCTATTCTTATTTCCCACCCACAATTCCCTTGAACACCCCTTGCATGTCAAAACAGCTAAGGAAAATTTCCATGTCTGTTTTCATACTCAATGCATTGTTCAAAGTTAGTTCGATGACTTTTACAAGCTTCAAAGAAATCTAGCAGGAAAATTCTTAGTCTTTTTACTAACTCCATCAAAACAGAGTAATTTGAGGTGAGTGTCTTCACATTTGCTTTTCTTCAGATGCCAAATGAAATTTTTAAAAGTGCCTTAGAGCTGGATGTGGTGGTGCATGCCTGTAATCCCAGGGACTCAGAAAGCTGAGGCAGGAGGATTGCAAATTTGAGACGAGCCTCTATTATTTTTCTCAATAACACTTTACTTTTTATTGCTATTTTCTGATAGACTAAATGAGGAAAAGCCTATAAATTATATAAGGAAAATTCTACTACAAGTGTTATTTAACATGGGAGATCTAACTGGACATTTAACAATAGTTAAAACCTTTCCAAAGAACTGATTCCCTTTTCCAAGCACATAACCTAGTGAAAAACTTTTTAGCCTAAGCTTTGCATGTTTTTCTCACCTAGTTAAGCTTTCTAAAGCCGATAAAATTTCAAGATAGAATATAGCTCATTGGAAAGAGCTAGATTTCTTGAGATTCTTAATAATTTATTTCTGTTCAACAAATATTTATTGAGTATGTACTATGTGCCAAACTCTAAGTCAGATGCTGAGTTTAAAGGAAAAAAAACTTCCTTTGGAAACTTTTGTCTTATGAGACATAATGTTTTATGACAGGGTCTGTATATGGTATTTGGGGAGGAGAGAGGTGAGGCACTTTGCCCTGCCCGTAGTTCAAGGAAGAACTCCACTTCACTTTGAACACTTAAGGTTCAAAGAATTTAAAAAGCATGAATTAATTCTTCCACATGTAAATCCTAATGTGGTTTAAAAAATATCATTTGGCATCTAGAGAAAAGCAAACATGAAGGTACTCACCTCAGATTACTGCTTTGATAGAATAGGAAAAAGACTTAGAATTTCCTTACCAGATTTCTTTGAAGCTTATTAAAGTCATTGAACTAACTTTGAACAATTTATTGAATGTGAAAACAGGTATGGGACTTTTCCTTAGTTGTTTTGACCTGAAAGGAGTTTCAAGAAAGTTGTGGGTGGGACATATGAAACTCAGAAGGACTGAGGTGTTTTTCTCTAATGTCTCTTAGAGGAGATGTTTCACGAACTGAGTTTGAAACATGAATAAATTGTCAGGTTAGGAAGAAAGGGATATGAGGAGAAAGTCATTCTAATATGAGTGAGTTTGTTAAATAGCATTTTGTAAGAAACCACCTGAGGTACAGGCATAGAGATAAAAAGCAAGGGGTAAGATGTAAGCTAGGTAATCAATGGTCATGATATAGAGTTCTAAGAAGTCTGAGATTTACCTTGAAGGGAATGGAAAAATGTTGGGCTTAGATAGATGGATGCCATAAATAGATCAATCTTGTGGTATAAGGTGGGTAGAATTTTAAGGGAGAAGGTCTAAGTGCAGGAATTTCATTCAAGAAAACCCTTTAATGATCCAAGTATATTAGATATAGTGGGGGCACTAAAATGTTTAAGAAGGAAAATTGAAATAAAGTAATTGCTTTGCCTAGATAGAGTGATGGATGAGTATGTGTGTGCGTGGTGGTGGGTGGGGGGGTGACTCAAAAATGTAAGTATTGGGGTTGGGGTTGTGGCTCAGTGGTAGAGCTCTTACCTTGCACGTGTGAGGCACTGGGTTCAAGTCTCAGCACCACATAAAAATAAATGAATAAAGTAAGGTCCATAAATAACTAAAATGAATATTTTTTTAAAATATAATTATTAGAATCCATAATTCATATGTGGTTTCCAAACTTTTTTGCACATAAGAATTACCTTGTGCATTTGTTAACAATGTCAATGTAGACTATTGGTTAAGATTCCAGATTGAATTGATTTGGGGAAATACCCTTTTCATTAGCAATCATGTGGGAAAGCAGCAAAATACATTATAAACCTAAAACACATACACAAAAAGCATACTCCAAAGCACAAATATGAAATATCTGGGTAATAAGAATGCAATAGCAACTCAAAGCATGTAGTCTTGAATAGGGTTGGTAAAGCAGCATCCTGATGGTCCTTATAACTAGTCATAGACCTTAAGGGTGAAGCTGTAATGATCAGTCAGGAATTGGAGGCAAACCATGTAGACCTTGTTCATGATGAACATGAACATGAAGGGATGGGATAGTAGCTAATACTTATTCAGTGCTTTTCCTGCATATAAACTTGACCTTGGAAGAAGAGCTAATACTCAGTCTATCAATTCAGAGACATTGAAAGAAAGTAAGAAATAGGTGGTAAAGGAGATATCCTGGAGAAATCTGAATGCCAAGTCTATGCCATTTTTGTTTTGTGTTTCTGATTCTCATTGATATTGTGATACAGAGCCCATGAATCTCTAAATAAGCATTGATATAGGGACATGAAGGGTTCCAGGAGAGGCAAACTTGGAACTGAGTACTGGGAATTCTCATGGAAAACACTTCCTGTTAGAGATAAATTCACAATCTGAGATTACAAAGCACAAAAGTTAACTCACTGCTGGGAGAGGGGGGAATAGAATAGAATAGAATAAATAAACAAATAGAATTCATATTAAAAACCTATGTAATAGAGGAAAGGATTTGTTCAAATATATTTCCAAAAGGCATTATGGAAAAAAGAACCAAGTAAAATGTGAAAGTGAAAAACTATGATAATGGAAAAATATACATGTAAAACCACAACCTCTAGCTTTCTTTCACTAGGCCCTACATCCTAAAGGTTCCACCCTCTCCCAACAGCACCACAACCTGGCAACCAATCCTATGGTTAAAATGGGTCTTTGAAGGACATTTAAGATTTAAGATCCAAACCATTACAAAATAATTGAAATGATTCATGCAAGTGATTAATGTGATCAGATTTGTAATTTAGTACTACTAATGATAACAGATAACATTTATTCCATGCATACTATATGCTTTAGTTTTGATGCCAGTATTTTATACTTATTAACTCATTTACATGCACAAATGCCTCATGAGATAGATACTCTTTGATATTCTTATATGTATAAGAAAACAAGCTTAGAGCTGTCACCTGATGGTTAACTTTAACATGTCAACTTGGCTGGGCCATGATGCCTAGTGTTTGGTCAAACACTGATCTAGATGTTGATGTGAAGGTATTTGTGGGTATGATTAACATTTACAATCACTGACTTTAAGTAAAGTAGATTACCCTCTGTAATGTGGGTGGGCCCCAAGCAATCATTTGAAGGCCATAAGAGCAAACACTGAAGTTTCCTGAAGAGGAAGCAATTCTGCCCTAAGATCACAACATAGAAACCCTGCATGAGTGTTCAGCCTGATGGCCTATCCTGCACATATAGAACTCAAAAACTACAGCATTAGTGTTTACCTGAATTTCAAGCCTTGATAGCCAGCTTTGCAGATCTACACATTTCAAACTTATTAGCTTCTGCAATCATATGAGCCAACTCTCTCTCTCTCTCTCTCTCTCTCTCTCTTTCTCTGTCTCTCTTGCTCTTGCTCTCTCTTGTGTGTATGCGCAGACTTACACCATTGGTTCTGTTTCTCTGGAAATACTGACTAATATGCTCTGGTTTCAGTGACTAGATTCTGGTAAGCTACAAAGGATTCTCATATACCAGGTACCAGGTAGGGAATGAATTCAGTAACTTAGGTATGTTATGATGGAAACAGGATAATGAAGGCAGAAGGTGAAAGAAGAGAATGGATTCTAAAGATATTTAGGAGTTACTATTAATAGGATTTGGTGATGGTTTGAATAGGGGAAGTAGAGGTGAAGGAGGTATGAAGGATAAGTCCTAGTTTTTAGCTTAGATGACTAGGAGGAGTACAGTGATACTCACATGAGTAACACTCTAAGGAGATCAATGATGTGGGCTGGGTGAATGTTGTGCTGGGGTAGTGGTGGTGGAGTTAGGGAGATGTAGCTCTAATTTGAAGAGTGTTAAATTTATATTTGATGCCTTTGAGATTTCCATGAGAACATGAGGATAGGAATGTAGCTTTGTGGAAGTTCTCAGTCAAGAATGTCCAGGCTAGATGTATAAATTAGGAAGTGATCTACAGATAGAGATAAATGATGGCATTTTGATGAAGAGATTGCCAGTGGATATATCATAGAGTGAAAAGAGGCAACTGAGTAGTATTGAGCTTTGAGGATATCAAGGTTTAATGAAGGACTCAAGGAGGATGAACCTGCTGTCGAGAGAATGAATGGAAAGGTGAGAGCATTAGGGGGAGGGAATCCAGATAGGGTTACAACATGGAATCCAAAGAAGAGAGTGTTTGTAGTGGTATGGGAGCTATGACGCTGCATGTTGTGGACTGATGCAATGTAGGCTAAAGTACTTATAGGGTTTAGTACTTATGTGGTGTCTTTAGGGAACTGGGGATGAATCAAAAAGGGTTGATTGAAAAGTGGGCATAAGTACATCAGCAGACACTCCTGGAAGTGCACACACCTGGGAATGCTTATGTCTGAGAATGACTGGAAAACTCAGAAAGAAAGTTAGAAGATAGAATTGTCCATATGCTTTTTTTAAAAAAAAAAAAAAAAAACTTTTATTTTGTGTTGTAGATGGTCACGATATATTATTTTATTTATTTATTTCATGTGGTGCTGAGGATCAAACCCAGTGTGCTTCAGGCATGAGAGGCAAGTGCTCAATCACTGTAAACAATTGACTGAGAATTTAGCAAATGAAGATAGGAAGAATAGACAACTCTTTAAGAATGGTTGATAAAGGCATATTTGAGAAAGGGAAGAATGTTAACATTTTTCCCATCATTGCATATATGGAAAATAGTCTTTTTGTGTGATGCTGGAGATTGAATCCAGGGCTTTGTGTATGCTAGGCAATTACTGTACCACTGAACTCCACTCCAACCTTGAAAATTTTATATATATAAATATAAATTATATATATATA
>NW_026000026.1:84378421-84386320 GCF_001458135.2 Marmota marmota marmota
TATGTAAATACTTGGTATTAGGCATTGAATTCAGGGGTGCTTAGCCACTCACAGTCTTTTGTTATTATTTTTTTTTATTTTGAGACGGAGTCTCATGAAGTTGCTTAGGGCCTCCCTAAATTGCTGAGGCTGGCTTTGAACTTGCAATCCTCCTGCCTCAGCCTTCAAAGCTGATGGGATTACAGGTGTGTGCCATTGCACCCAGCAGAAAATAATATTTTTAAGGGATACTGAGGATGCCATTCTAGCGGGAGGTGGAACATACATAGTCTGTGGGATTAGGTGGGAGTCTAATTGCTGAAACTTTCCCTGGTGACCAGCAGAATATTCCAATGGAAGGTCAACACCCACAAAGACGATGGAATCAGCTTGTTATGGTGAAGTCTACAGAAAAATGATGGGAAACTGAGGTGGGTAACCAACAATTAAGAGCTAAATGTGAGGACCACCAACAATCTTTAGTAGTTTAAAAAGTGTCTCTCTCTCTCCCCCACAATGTTAGAACAGCCACAGCGGGGACCAAAATCAGAATTTCACAATTAGGGTTGCTGAGCATTAAAGACAACTGAAAATTCAGCTGAGGCAGTCACATCTTTGTTGGGACAACCTGAGACCCTAAAACATGGGATGGAGACATCAGGGTGTGTGCCAGAGAAGACTGCGGCTCTGGAGACACCTTGACCCCTGAGAGTGTACAAAAGTGACTGGTCTTCCCTGTTTTACCTGGCATGTGAGAAAAATACCTCAGAGGTTTCTCTTTCACATGGCTGAACAAGTGTCCCTCGTAAGAGCTACTCCCACATTGTCTCCTATCTATCATGATAGAAACCAAAGAAATAATCAAACATATTCTACATGTGCAAAGGGAAAAACTGCAAAAAAAATAGAGTAGGTTAAATCAAGTGCAAAAGCAAGTACTATTTTATATGCATCTGCAAGAGGAAGATAAACAAACCTTGATCAAATGAGACTAACTGAAATAATTGGAGGGGAAAAATAAAGGGGAGGAGGCACTCATGTTTGCACTTTGGGGTTGGGTGTTATGCCAAATATTTTGAGCACAAAATAATGATTATTGACTTCAGAACTTGGAGCAAGAACCATAAAACTAGTGTTCAAATATAATTTCAACTGTTCAGTCTTGAATGGTTGTAAAATTGGTTTAATTTTTTATTGCCATAAATATTTACAATCCTTAAAATATCATGGCACATCTAGAACCCATTCTTGGAACACTCAGTACACTGGCACACCAGTTGGTAAGCCCTGGGTAGGACAACAGCTAGATAGATTATGTGGGCTCAAGGAAAATAATTTTCCTTAACTGGATGTAATCATGTTGAAATATTGATAGAAAGGATCTGGATGAAAGGGAAGTTTAAATACATAAAAAAGTAATGGAGAGTTGATAATCTAAGATTTCTGAAAGGGTGGGAGAGGACTAGATCCTGAGCCAGGTGAATGTTAGCCCAGAACAGGCTAACAGCCCAGACAGTATACCTGTCTTTATGGTGGGAGGGGGATGCATAGTCCTGTCTGGTAATATTTCCAGCAAAATGTTCTAAGGGGTCTTAGTTGTAAATCACAAAGTCGATTTAACAAAAAGAATTTCCTGCTAAAGAAAGTCAGAGAATGAGATTAGAACACAGAATTAGTCTTGAATCTCAGCAGCCTGGCTTGTGAAGCCTTCATAGCAGCACCAGGAATGGATGATCCTTCCTGCAGCTCTGCTACCCCTGCCTCTGCTCCTTTGAAGAGTTTAATATGTTGATGCCCCCAAAGAATTCTTCGGGCTCTTTTCTGTGCATTTCAAACTTCCAACTCAGTCTAAGAAATGTGCATCTGACTGGTGTTTTTCTTTTGCCTTGGCATCAAGGGAAGCTGGCAAGTTATCTGGCTGGCTTGGCTTATAAGGTGGGCTCTGCTTCCATTGAAGACCTACCTAACAGAGGATTTCCTCATCATAGTTAAGGGGTTCAGAATTCTGAGCAGCTAAAAACATCCATCAAGATTGCTATTGCATCCCATGGATCAATGTTGTGGGAATTGGTAAGAGATGCTTCTTTGACGCATCCTTGTCCATTAACCATGGGAGAATATCTGAGATGTTTAAAAGGCATCTTTTTCCAGTCTAGGGAGATCCTTTCCCAAGTCAAGGTGCTCAGTTAGGCAAGCAGATTGTAACTGGATGTTAGTCCCCACTTGCCCTTCAGCTGGGTGTCCTTGTCCAACTCAATACAACATTCCTTATGACTCTACACCTGCCAGAAACAAAAGGATTAAATGTGATCATGAAACCACACGTGAAGAAATGGCAGATTCAGGCGGCAGCTCTGATCCCAAACTCTACAG
This sequence comes from Marmota marmota marmota, assembly GCF_001458135.2. Taxonomy (NCBI): domain Eukaryota; kingdom Metazoa; phylum Chordata; class Mammalia; order Rodentia; family Sciuridae; genus Marmota; species Marmota marmota. The sequence continues at coordinate 84,380,774 of NW_026000026.1, forward strand.
TCCCAAAGGCCTTTATTTTACAACGAGCCTTAAAGCCATAAACTATTGCTTTACAGTCAATTGACAGATGTTATCAGCAAAGGCAGCAAAACCCTCTTTTCTCTTTTGTTGGTGTCATTCTCTAGATAAGAATCCAAGTAAGTGAAATCTGGCAAGTGTGATCCATGCAGGTGATACTATTTTCACTCAAGACTTGAAAAGTCTGTGGGGTTTTTTGAGTACTATCTTGAGAGATTCTTCCTCCGGAAGATTTTTTCTTAGTTGGAAAGTCCCGAGCTATTAGTCTTGAGTCAGCCTAGGATACAGAGCTGGCTTTAGGAAGGGGCCCCTGAGAGTTGCCCATTTGTTTCCACACTTCAATTTATCTCTCCCCCCACCTCTTCCTGGACCTCTAACCTCAGTCACATACAACTTACTGAGTTGGCAACATTTTTATTTTGATAAGCTGGAGGGACCTAAGGCCAAGAGAATAAATCTAATTATGGTATTTAGGTACTTGTAGGCAGCTCAGGAAATTACTCTCTGGGTGAATAAAATCATTCTCATCCTAGGAAAATCAACTCTTTCTATATGCTGTAATTCCTAAGGCTCTCTTCCAGAAAGCCTCTTGAACAGAAGTGAGCCATTCTGGCCAGACCTCTTGAGACCCTCTTAGATGAGAGTGGTCAGATGCAGTCAGCATGTACCCCTGGGGGCCATGGATTGTGGTTGCAGATAAGAAGTGCTATAGAGATGGAATAGGTGGGAATCCTGGCTATAGAACTGGGGCAGAATAAAGCAATCTACATTTAACTCATTTCAACTAAACCCAAGGTAAGATGTAGATGATAATTTTTAATATTTACACTGAAGATTTTATCTCAGAATAGGAAGTGAACCATGTAAAATTTACATAACTACAGTTATTCAAATGTACTTCCCTTTCTTTGAAGAACTAACTGCTCATTTCTGAAATAATTAGAATTTTCTGTATGCAGATATTGTTCTCAGCACTTTACACACATGAATTCATGAAGAAATCATAACTTTTGGGTAATAGAGATTCTTATCAATATCTTTATTTTGTAGTTGAGGAATCCAGTGCACAGAAGATTGGCCCTGAGGGTTTCAGAGTTTAGGTAAGAGGTCATTACTTAGAAAGGGGTAGAGATGGATATTGAACCCCAGAAGGCTGGCTCCAGGTCTGATGCTATGCTGGACTGGCTTCAGAGAGAAGAGCAAACCAGGCTCTCCAGGCAGAAATGATGAAAGCTAGAAGTGAGGTCAGGAATTGGATAGCAAAAGGATGTGAGGTAAATGTAGATGAAGTCAAGGCAAGTACAGAAGTGGAAACAGACCCAGGGAAGTAGGCAGTTCAGAGTCCATTCTCGAGTTGAGCAATGGCTAAACTCCTATGTATTCCATCTGTTGTGAAGTAATTTTTATGACCCTCAGGAAAAAAAAATTGAGAATGTGTGACCAAGTTAAAGGTTTACTACAGTTCCAACTCTGGGAGGATGTGGAAATGTTTCCTAGACTGAAAGCACAGAAAGAACCAGGATTATACTTAGGAGCAGCAAATAAAAGAAAATGGTAGCAGCTCAACAGTTTGCCCATCAACATAAAGAAAAAGATCAGCTTAAAATGGAAAACAATAAAAGAAATTTGTTCCTTGATGGAGCAGTTATTAAAGGAAAGTCAGTTATACTAGATATTTATATTCCTTCTAAGAAAAAATTGGCAGTTATAAATGAAACACAACCAAATGGGTCAGACCTTTCTTTTTGCTATTGCCTATGATTTGATCCTTGGGTGATGCTGTTAGAATGTCAAGTTCAGGGCTTAATGAGCATTAGTAATGGCTCCAGAATTTCCAGACAAGAGACTTTTGGAGTGCAAATGGTCCAGATGGAAGAGTGCAGCAGGGCATGGGTCCAGGGCTGTGTTTGCATAGGAAGTACACTGTTTGAATTAAGTTAGATCGTGTTTTTATTGGAGGTAGTTTTGGGGATGAGGGAATTTCACTCTCCAAGCTACCCCTTTGGTGCTACCACTGATTAACATACTGCAAAAGGAATGCCTTCAGCTTCCCAACCACTTCCTCCAAATCTCAAAGATGGGTAGCACATATGTATCAGGGCATATTTCCTAAAGACAACACATGCTGGCCACATTCCCTCATATTCTCTGGCTGTGCATAATTTGTTCACTTCAACCCTTAATGGGCCTTTTTTTTCAGGAACACAAGCCACATTGTCCAGAAGAAACAAATTCATGGCCCACAACCAAAGTGGACAAGATTTATTTGCTGAAGCACATATCCATTCCCATTTGATCCCACTCCTGTCTGAATCTCAATTTCTAATAAGACAGAAGAAGGCGGGGTGGGGGGCCGAGGAGTCAGAAACAAACAGGCCCACAGAAGAAACAATTTTATAATCACTAATTATGCATCTAAAAGTTTGATGTATGTTAATTAATTTCCTCTTAACAAATGGCATAGCAACTTAAATTCTACTGAGCAGATATTTACAAGTGCTTATATCCTAGCCTGTTTTTTTTTTTTTTTTAATAGTGCTAGGTATTGAACTCAGAGCCCTCTTCATGCCAGGCAAGAGTTCTACCACTGAGCCACATCCCCAGCCCACCTATCCTGTTCTTTAAGTAAAATTCTTATATTTTAATGTTGTGTAACAAAATGTAAATCAGTCATTGATGACACATTTTATGGTTTGCTTCATTTTCATAAATGAATTAACTCCTCTATATGATAAATCAAAAGCTTGATATTTTTTTCCAATTCTGTTTCATGAAGAAAGTATTTGGCTCATCTGAATTAACAATATGCTCTTATTTTCTAAATAATATATATTACTTGGAATTAGACAAGTAAAGAAAATAATCTAAAAAGATTTTGTTTTTTGTTAATCAGAAATCTGCAAAAATAATTTTTAAAGTTATTTTTTATTTAATTTAATTATGAGGGAGTCAAACATCTGTTTCTATTTTATATCCATCAGTGTATGGTATTTGAATATTAATTTAAATATGCAGTTTTCTTTCGACCTTATATCACAAATATTATTCCATATCTTTTGGAAATAATATACAATTTTTTTAAAAAATATTTTTTGGGGTCTGGGGTTGTGGCTTAGTGGTAAAGTGCTCACCGAGCACACATGAGGCACTGAGTTCAAACCTCCGCATCACATAAAAATGAAATAAAGATATTGTGTCCACCTACAACTAAAAAATAAATATTTTTAAAAAATAAATATTTTCTGTACCAAAAAATGTACCTGAGTAATCACTATATGAATTTAAAGGGAGGAAGCTCCTTGGAAGATAAGCTAATAATAAATAAAACTTTTGGTGATCTAGGAAGCAAGCACATGCTAAACAGAGGAAGCAGCATGAGAAAAGGCATGGAATTACGAAGGTATAGATTTATTCGGGATGGAAAAAGTGACAGGTGGGAGGTGGTGGAACTCCAAACGTAGGAAGGGTTTAGATTCTACAAACTGCTAAAAGGAACCTGCACTGAGGATATTTATTATATAGAGAATGATGGGTCATAGGCAGTGGGTGGATGTTTGGGAATAACACTGGATCAATGAAGAAAGGGAAGCTAAATATGGGCCTAATCCAATAATCTAGTTGGAGAAGTGAGGAAGGTCTGCAAGGAGTGGGAGGTGGGGCAGGGAAACTATTGACCCACTTTTTCCAAGATGGAGTTGAGAAGATATGGGACCAACTAGTTCTAGAAATGGGGATAAAGGAGGAAACATTAACATTTCCCTATTTTTACATTATATTGACCAGTCAGATGAAAACATTTTTTAACTGAAATAAATAATACGAGGAAAGACAAGATTCTTTTGGGTAGGTGCAAAATAAGTTCAGTTTTAACTCATAGGTACCTGTAAGAGGCCAAGAGGAAGTTTCATGTATTCATTTTTTTCAACAAATACTTTTATATTATTGAATGCCCTGTTATTATATTATTATATTATTTAGGCCCTGTTCTAGGTTCATGGGTATACTGTTGTAGGGAAGACAATATCCTGGTCTTTGTAGCCCTTAAATTCTACTGAAAGAAGCTAAAATATTATTTTCAGGACAAAATTCATGAAGTACGAGTATGAGTTTATTCTCTGGGTACATTGAGGCATGTGGAAATCTTTTACACAGTTAACATGCATAGCTCATATATGTGCCTCTTGACTCAGCATAATTTTGTAAATAAGCTTCAAAGCCTTATTTCCTTTTCTTGTATACTGTTGTTTCTGTCTATGATCCAGGGCCTTGTTCAACCATGAAATCTCCATTTATTACAAAGTTTACATGGGAAACTAGCAAACATGTTATAATGACATGCTGGGTGACATACTCATCAGAAAAAAACAGTGATTAAATGTAAACTCACCAAACGTTTGTTTCCTCATTTGTTAACAGAGGGGGCTGTAGAACTGATCTCAGATGCCACCTTCCCAAGCTCTGTTGAGTCTACCCATCATGATTTCCTTGTCCTGTCACTTCAACCCTCTTAATATCATCCACAATTTTTCTCCATCATCCCTCTACTGTCCCTCATCCCAATCTACCTCCCTTGTTCCTTGCCTCACCCCAGGACCACCATCAGTGCTGCTGAGTTCTGTGATAGAAAAACCTCACAATCATGTATTGAATGATGCTATACAGTCTTGGTCTCAAATCTCCAGATGGCCTTATGAAGCTCTCTTATAGCTTGCTCTCATTTCCCACATTGGCCACAGGCCCAACCCTCACTACTATTCACAAATTCCCCAGATTAATGAATCTTCCTTCACTCTTCACACAGGACCTTGTCACCTACCACACAGAGAAAGTGCTCACTCCAGTAAACAGCTCAGACAAGAGCTCTCTCAAAGTCACAGCCCTAAGTCCACAGAAAGTCACTTGCTTTGAGGTCTATTCTTCCCTCTTTCTTGTCCCAATGGAAGAGACACTCCCTATAATCCTGTGGCTCACTCCTTCCTTTGCCCTTCTCTGCCTTGGGTTCCATCTTTTCCCACCTTCATACAGACTTTTCCTTCTCATCATCCTTGCTTATATCTACAGACTGCCCCTCTTTGGCCTTATTATTAACAACAATGAATATGCTTAAGAATGCCCTTTCTTAAAAACAAGCACCAAAGAAACCACCTTCATCCTCCATCTCTCTCTGGCTATTGCTATTTTGTTCATAGTCAGACTCCTTTGCAAGAGAAGAGTGGCCACTCTCACTATTTCCATCTGCCATCTCCCACTCACTGCTCAACCCTCTTCAGAACAGCTCCTGACTCTCCAACTGACCTGAAGGATTCAAATGAAAACACTTTTGACTGATTGAATGAAATTAAATATTCTAGGTCACTTGCAGATTTTAAATAATTTGTAATATTCTAAGTTAATAAAGGTTTTCCATGTGACATGTGTAAGGGCAATATAGTTTCTTAAGGACAGTTTTTAATGAATGAGTTATTTTTGATGTAAAACATTTCTTCTCTAGGATCTGATTGCTTAATGAAAATTAGTAAAAAAAAAAAA
>NW_026000026.1:84386337-84420903 GCF_001458135.2 Marmota marmota marmota
AAAAAAAAAAAAAAAAAAAAAGGGGGGGGGGGTACTGCCCTTTGATATGCCAGGTTTTGCCTGAAAGATGACTCCATTCCACAGACCCAATATTTTGAAGTAAATGTGGAGATGAGCACTCTACCACTGAGCCACAACCTCAACCCTGTTTTTTTTAAATATATATATATATAATTTTTATTTATATATTTTATTTTTTAATATATTTTATTTTATTTTATTGGTGTGTGTGTGTGTGTGGTGCTCAGTAAGTAAAATTGCTTTGAAACTGAAGCCATTACCACCCCAGCAGAAGTCATCCATTATCTCAGATATGCCTGCAAAGCACTCCTGATTTGAACCACAGTTCAACCAGGCCGAAGCATGGGTAAATACTAAAAATTTGCTGGTCGTGTGAACAATGATTCAGGTCTGCTTAATGTGGCTGGATCCAGAATGCATCTTTCTTATTATCTGCATGTGAATATCATGTGTCCTTGAGGAAGAACACACTGGATATAAACCAAAAATTCTTACACATTTTGCATGGTTTGTTTAGAAGGTTTTTTATTTATTTTATTTTTTAAAAATTTTTATTTTGAGACAGAGTCTGGCTAAATTGCTAAGGGCCTTGTTTAATTGCTGGGACTGGCTTTGAACTTTTTTTTTTTTTTAAATCTTTATTTCATTTTTATGTGGAACTGAGGATGAAGCCCAGTGATTCACGGTGCTAGGTGAGCACTCTACCACGGAGCCACAACCCCAGCCCCATTTTTTAAAAAATATATTTTATTTTTATCTTTTTGTGGTGCTGGGGATTAAACCTAGGGCCTCAAGCATGCCAGGCAAACACTCTACCACTGAGCCATATGCCCAGCCTGGAAAGTCAATTTTTGATATGAAAACTTTGTCTTCCTTGCTTTGCTTGGACAGTGGTATTGACTTGTTTTATTCCAAATGTGGCCTTTTCAAGTCAGTCCAGCTCCCTCTTATTATCTCAGGGTTATGCATTCTCTCACACATGACCCTTCTTAAGAACAGAGAATAGCAGTGGAATCTTGCTGTCTTCAAAGAACCACCAAGAGAAGGGTGGCACCCTTTGGTTTAAAAAATAATAAACAAATAACAAAAGCCAATGTCCTGTGAAATGGTAGCACAAGGCCCTAGGTGGTCACAAACATTATTTCCTCCTCCTGTCTTCACAGGGTTGCTTGGTATTTTTAGGAGCACCTGCTGATGGTGTCAGCTGCCAGAATATCACTGGCACCAAATGGTATGAAACAATAAAAGAGCAAACACAGGGCACTGATGGCCAGGCCACCCGGCAAGCTGCCACCATGAATGCACAAAGAGCAGCCACACCATCCACATCCTGCTGTGTCCCCAAAACATCTTGTTCATCTGCCACACAGTCCTTCCTCCTCAACATTTGTCCTCATTCTAGCACTGGACTTGATCCACTGGATAGCACAGTTACCTGGGTGGGTACAGACCCCCTCACAAGTCAGAGGTAAGCATTCCAAAGTAAAACTGTTTAAATTAAATAAAACCTTTAAACTGGCTGTAACTAGGGCTCTATTCTAAGAAACAAACTGGTTGTTTTTGTCACTTCCCTTTTTCTCTGTCAAATCTATTCCTAAAAACACCCGTCTTCCTTATTATAATTTTTCAACTAAACCATCTTTAAATCCTACTGCCCCACTGAAGAGTTTAATCTACTTGAAAACGAAACTGTGAGGCACATAGGGATGAAATGATTAAGCTAGTGGCTTCAGATGTGGAATTTCACGATTAGGAATATATCCATTCCCTCACCCAGGAATAGTCAAAGCACATGTTCAATTGCTAATCGCTCACCAGAGTTCTCTCAGTTCACAGAATGCCATGCAAAGGGACAAAGAGAAGGGTGCAGAAATACAGGCATAAAGGCAGAGAATGACATACAGGGGAACTCTTGAAAAGAGATCATGTTGTTTGTTTTACACTTTTCTATATAACAAAGTCCATAAAAATAGACAGTCCTTATAATGTCTGGTGATCCAGGAATGGACACTGTTACAATATGCTAATAACAAAGGGCATTCAAATAGTCATACTGGAATATAATTGTACATTTGTTTATGCTATTTTTTTTTCCTCTTATATCACGTGGAGTGTTTGTAAACTTGGTGGCATGAAGTAAGGAAGGAAAAGAAAGAAAGTCCTCACACAAAAGCCTGTAGCCCTCAAGTAGAATCTTCTGCAGTAGACCTAGCCCTACAACCCACTAAGCCTTGGCTAAGTCAGAAGATATTACTTGGATAATTACCGTGTAAATGATAATAAGATCAACAGCAGCTTAAATTCCCTGGGAACAAAACATGTCAGCAAAAGATAAAAGACACTTTCTTGGCTAAAACACAGCCCAAGAAATTGAAGTAATGAAGCAGAAAGTGCACACTATCACAGATGCCATAAAACAGATTCCTTGCATTTGTTGCTGTGAGCATCATGTCTGGGAAAAACTGCTCCCAACAGGCCCATATATTGGGAGTCATAAATGACAACCTCTATTTCTGTTCTCATTTCTTTTGACTGTTTCTTCACCTAGAGCATAAGGGGATCAATCAGGTTGCTTCTAAGAGATTGAGTTCTAAGTTTCTAGAATTATCACCAATCTGTTGGTCACTCTTTGGTCAGTTAACCTACAGATGTAAAGCATTCACTGTTAAAAAAATTAATTAACCTATACCAGTATTTAAAAATTGGAATTTTTTTTTCCAAAAAATATGGATGTACAGCTGCTCTAAGAAACAGGGTGGATTCCATCATTATGGGCATTCTGTGGAAAATAAAAAGCCCACCCATCCTTTGTTCAAAAATTATTAGGAATTTTAAGACAGTGAGAGCAGGGCATCAAGTCAAACATGAAGCCTCTAAGTGCAGAACCTGTGCTGCTGTGTTGCTTGCATGCCCAGGAAGCCAGCCTTGCCCGAAAGTTTAGAGGAACTGACAATTAGGCCCATGCTCCTCGGACAAAAATTGGTGGTAACTGGGTGGCAGCTGCCCCTTTAAAACAAGCCTGGCTGCCTTTATTCCCTTTTCTCTCCTCATTGAGGCCAAATGTCAGTCAACATTCATCATTGCACTTGCTCAATTGATTTTTCACCCCAGCTTTGCTGAGCTCATTTACACAACCTGCCTGGCCTGTGTAGATATTAGAGCTGTGCCCTCTGTTGCAAAGGTTACAACTGCCCAGAGGAGGCATGCTTATTGATCATCCTCTGGGGATGGTGACCAGGCTACCAGTCTTTATTGCCAATTGAAAGTGGAGGTCACCCGCAAACAGACCAGACAACTCCTTTTATTCTAAGACAGTATAATCCGGAGTGGGCACATATTAGGAAGTAGCACAGATGACCCACAGAGGACTCCCTTCTCCATGACCTCAAGATATCTTTCCTCCTCCAGGGGGATAATAAGGAATAATATAAGACGAGAAGATGGTTGAAGCCCCTTTCACTCTAGGATTCAAAAAAATTCCATAATTTTACGAAAACCTGAAAGAGTCTATTCTAAAAACCAAAACAATTTTTTAAAATTGGCAAGCACTCATCAAAAACAAATTCACTTTATGCACATTAACTCCATATAAAGTGCTAAATATCTGTCCCTCTCTGTGACCTTACTGTATGAACTTTGTTGAATCTTTGTCCTGAAAGAAAGAAACCATGCTCTTTGGGGGATATCTAGGAGATTTCTGAAGGGCCCAGATCATTCTGAATATAGTATAGTCTAAAATGATGTGCTATATTCTCTACTGCCTCAAAATTCACTGTAACCTTAAAGTTTATTCCAGACCCTACTGTGGCTATTGCCCTATACTCTAAAATAGATTTTCCCACTAAAAGAACATAAAAAATAGAAGGAATATCTTTCTGGCACCAGTTCCTTTTCCCCTTTGTTTGATTTGATGTGGTTCCTGGCACCACAGAACACTTCATTTTTCTGGACCATTTCCAGGCCAGGTCTTGTTTCTGCACAAAGCCTGAGAAGGTTCAATAGTCAGGGTTCTGGTCAATTCATTCTGCCAGACTTCTCCCACTTGGTCAACATTCTTTGCCTGATCTCCTAGCTATAGCCTTTGGCAGGGCTTTTGCATTTATTTTACTTAAGGACATATATGATAAATATTTGGTAGATATTTAATACTTTTATAAATAAAAAACATAATATATTTATCCCTTAATTGAACAATATGATGAAACATTTTGCTTTTTAACCCCTTAACCCTTTTTCTTTCACCTTTTACTATTCTTGTGCCAAGATCATTGTGAGTACAGTTACAATAATAGTCTTCTAAAAAGTGCTTAAAGAACATCATTAATTTCCTATAGCCTTGTTATAGTTCAGGAAATGGAAAATAATTTAATACAAATACTTTTAGGCATGGCTCTGTTTTTGCATTTATTTTTATTATGTTTTATTGAAATTTATGCACATTATTAGAGGCCTGTAAATCACACATGTTCCTACATGTATGTCTATTTGTTCATGAAAAGAGATCAAAGTTTTCTTTTTCTTTGCAGTTCCAACTCCGCTTCCTTAGACTGAAGGATTCTCTGTGTCTTGTAGTTACTCAATAGATAATAGGGATAAATGAGATCATATGATGACTATAATACTTAAGCCACTCCACCTCAAACTTCCTTCCTCTTTTTCTGTTTTAACCATTTTACACATTTAAATTCTTACCCAAGTATTTGAGGATTTGTAGTGTAAGGACCCTATGTAATATTACTTTCTGAATCTTTGCTGTGTTTTCTATTTGTGGTTCCATATGTAGTTGCCAAGGGTAGGCTCTCTGGTGTTAAGTCTTCATGGCTATAGCCACTCTTTTTTAGCATTCAGCCACTTTTACCCATATACCCCTGTCAATCTCTGTGTCCTCCTCAGACTTCCCAAACTGAAATCCCCACCGTAACCCTCAGGGTTTTTCTTGAGACTGTAGTAATGATACACATTTGTTAAGCATTTATTTTTATATACTCTTCTAAAATTTTTTACATAGGTTATTTTTATTTAATACTACAAAACTTTATAAAGTAGGCATAAATATTACTACATTTTATTAAGTCTCTGACATTTTTTCACATCTCTGAAATAGGAATGTGCTTTAAAATAGAGTATTGGTAGTATTTTTAAAAATTGTATTTTCACAATAAATAAAATGGTGGTGACTATATTTTATCTCATTAGAACCTTAGTTTGATGAGATATAGTGACACCATTCGATAGTCAAGGTAACGGAGCTCAGAAAGTTTAGCCCAAGGTTAAGAAGCCACACAGTCTAATTTCAGAGCCCATCTCCTGATGACCACCCTTTGCAGTATGGTGTAGCAAACCTTGCAATTTCTCCTCTCCATAATTTTCTTTTCATGATATATTTCCTTTTTGAGATATTATTTTAAATAACCAATGATAGTTTTCTTTTTATGATTTGAAAGCTTATAGATTGTTTCTAAGAATTTTAAAGACAGTAAATTTAAGGAAAAATAAAATCACCTTAACTTCTACTAAGACACCACTATTGCCAACATGTGACATATTTTCTTCCTTTTTCCCCTTATGTATATGAAGACCACAATGCTTAAGTCAGCCAACCTCAAATTTCATTCCTCTTCCTCTCTGTCTCTCTCAACCCCATATATTTAACTTCTTACCCAATTATTTGAGTATTTCACAGATAAGGACCCCATGTGATATTCCATGTTCTGGAATGTTACACACATTCTGATACATTTCTACCATAGTGCCGGTCACATGCTGCAGACTGACTCTCTGCATCCCTCTCCTTTGATTCAGCACTGTGTGATGAGCATTTCCCACACAACTGTATGTTCTGTGAGAACATGACTTTGAACCCCCATCTGCACTGTGGAACTGTACTATATAACACTCAGATTGTTCTCAGGTTTTCAAGTACATATGATGGACAGCCTTATTAATATCTTAGGACTCCTCTTTTTAAGTTATCAGGCTCAGCTCACCAGTAGAATTGGGAGTAAGTGCTCCCCAGATAATAGAACTGTAATCTGGAGTGTCCCCCAAATCCAGGGTTTATACAGGAAACAAAGAAGAGAACAGCAGCTTCCTAGGAAGCTTCTCCTTGGCATTATTCAGCCTCTTTGGGAGGGAATTTTCCTCATTAGCAAAGGCCCAGGCTGTCCCTGTGTTTGAGGTTGAGTCAGTTTAGCAACAGGGCCTGATCACCTCACTGAGGCAGAGGCTGCAAATGGTCCTGCCTTCACAGTGTTGGGGTACAGAACACAGGATAACCAGAAATGGTGGCCATAGGGATGGGAGACCAGAGGATCTGAGGTAAACATTTTGGGGGCTCTTGACCTTGGCCTCATTTCTTTTTTGCCTCTTCCCAGTACTGTTAGCAGGTAAGGAAAATCAACATGTAGCCAAGCACAGCAGAACTCAGTCATAACAATGGCCATAGTGGACTGTAGAAAAGGAAGGTTAAGGAGCCCATAGGTAGGTCATGCACATTCCTGATAGCCCATCCACTAATCTCCAGAAAGATATTTTGTACATAGTCAACCTTCCAAAGACAGCCACTGTCAACTGTGGCTTTTATTTCCTGGGTACATTCATTGTTTACTATTATGATAAAAATATGTCTTGAAAATTGACGTCTCAAAGACAAAAGGGTATTTTCTCCATATAGCCAATGAAAAAAATCTCCACAACATCTTTTAGTTTTCAACTGAACAAGAACTTTCCAAGTAACCATAACCACATCTTTCTCTAGGTGAAACAAGCCCTCCATCATCTCAACTGTCCTTGTCAATATTTGCCACTAGCCAACTGCCTGTGTGATGCTATGCTAGGCTTTGTAGGGACTACCAGATGTGCATAAGACCAGGCCTGTTGCTTTCCCAGAGGCTAGTCACTGGGGTGAAGTTTAAGGTATTGTAGGGGACAAGGAGATGAAACAGAAGAATCAATAAAGGTGCTTACCTATGCAACAGTGGGAGTTGGACAGATAATATAGATTTGTATGACCAATACTTACTAATGAATGCACATGTCAGAAACTTTAGTACAGAACCTGGCCTATTCAGTATGAAACAAGGAATATTTGTTTTGTGAGTAATAGTTGCCATTTTCCAGGCTGGTTCTCATGCATCACTAAAGCATAATCCCTGTGCACAAAGCATTTAAATTCTAATAAAAGATGAGGGATTTCTCCTCAATCACCAGAACCCACCAAGTCATTTGAGAAGGATCAGAAGTGAGATCCAGTAACCAAGGGAAGAAAAAACTCTGATCAGTCTCAGGGGAGACTTCACTGTAAATGTTGATTAGGAATTCAGCCCTAAGAATTGGGCAAAAGGAAAATGCTGAGAAAAGACTCCAGAGGAGGAAATGGAGTGAAGTTGGGAAACTCTGCAGTCCTGGTTAACTGCTGAACCATATGGAATATTTCCTAATGCATAAGCCAGACTAACTTTCTCCTTAACATTTCATTTCAACAAATATACAGCCTACTTGAGAATCCCTCTGAATTTTTTTTTGTGTGTGTGTGTGTGGAACAAGATGCGGTGTCTGCATATCTAATGCACACCATAGGACCAAACAGAAAGAACAAAACAAATTATTTTTTTTCAATCATGACTGTTAATGACTGTTAAATAGGATTTTAGGGCATGATCATCCTTTATTTTATTTTATTTTTTTAATAAACAACAAACATGTATGTCTCATAGTTCTATAGCCTGGGAGATGCAAGATTAAGGCACTAACTGATGCAGTGTTTAGCAAAGGCTAGCCTACTCCTTCAAAGATGGCACCTTGCTGATCTATCTGCAAGAGACTATTTTAAAGGGAGTCAGAAGGGGCAGAAGGGCAAGGCTCATCCCTTCAACCTCTTTTTTATTTTTCCTTAGTTTGGGGGCATTATAATTGTACATAATGGTGTGTTTCATTATTACATATTCATACATGCACACAATATAACAATATTATTTAACCAATATCATTCCTGAGTAGTTCCTCTTTCTTTCCTCTCCTCTCTTCCCCTAGTCCCTTTCCTGTACTCTACTGATCTTCCTTCCGTATTCATGAGAGACATGATCACTATTTCTTCTCTCAAGCTGCAGATGCTTTCTGAAACACTTAGTAGACTTTGCCTGAAGAGAAAAAAAGTATTTTTTGAAACTTAGTTTTAACTTTTTAATAATCAAATTTACCAATAATTTAAAATATGTTTTTCTCTGCTTTTTGAAAGAAGTATATCCATTGACCTCTTAGGTTCCTGCTGCTCTTAATAATACAATTGCCCCTTTCTTATTATTCATGCAATTAGATTTTCTTCACTCATTAGATGATAATGTTTTTACAGGACTAAGATGTTCACAGCTGTTTTTCCTTCTTTGGAGAGTGGAGCAATTAGCAGCTGACCCTCAGGGATGATGTTGTCTGGCTGTGCCCAGGAGACTACTTGTTTGCACACAACACTTACTCCTTTCAAAAGAGTCTCCTGGTGAGAATTTTGGATTTTTTTTTTTTAATTTGAAATCCTTGCCTGCAAAGCTACTATGATGACAACATGTAGTATAAAAAAAATGGTTTGCTTTGTAATGTTTGTTTAAGTACTATAATAATTGATATTAAAGTTTTGCTTTTTGTGGTAGGGGAGGAAATTTTTTCATTTTCTTTCTACTCAGCTTAGGTTCATTGGCCATGGCCCTGTAAATTAGACTGACAAAAAACAGATCAACTCAAGAAAAACAGAAGTTTATTAACATGTGCTTTGTATATGCATGTGGGAGTACTTTGTGAAGGGAACCTCAAAGACATGGTTAGAACTTGAGCTTATGTAATTTCTTAACAAAAGAACAATGCATTTTTTCAAGAAGTGACAAGACAAAAGAAAAGAACTTGAGTTTCTAGGGCAGCCAATTGTGGGAAAGTCGATACAGTCATCTCTCTGGATATGTGGGTTTTGTCTGGATGGATTCAGCCAACCTCAGTTCAAAAATGGTTGGGAAAAAAATCATGTGCATGCTAAAGGGTACAGACAGTTTTTCCCCTTGTCACTATTCCCTGAACAATACAGACAAGTATTTACATAGCATTTACCTTATTAGGTATTAGAAGTAATCTAGAAGTAATCAAAGTATATGGGAAAACGTGCACATGTTGTGTGTGAATACTTAATCATTCTAAAGAAGGACTTGATTGCATGTGGAGTTTGGTATCCATTGAAGGTACTGGATCCTACCTTCCAAAGATACTGAGTGACAACTGTATATAGGGGAACTAATGGAAGTTAAAGACCAGCGAGTAGAGTTTGCAGGGTTTTCTGGTGCTCTCTCTGGACTGACAGGGTACTAGAGTCATCTCCAGGGATTAACTCCCATCTTTTCTGGTAGAGGTGGGAGGAAGGTCATCTCTACAAATTTACATCCTGCTTTTAGGAAAAAATGGGGGAAGGGCAAATAGTTTGTTTGTTTGTTTGTTTGATTTTGGTATCTACTTTTTCTCAATTGCCTTCAGCTCAATATAATGCATATGTCAGAGTACCG
Organism: Marmota marmota marmota; assembly: GCF_001458135.2. Taxonomy (NCBI): domain Eukaryota; kingdom Metazoa; phylum Chordata; class Mammalia; order Rodentia; family Sciuridae; genus Marmota; species Marmota marmota. The sequence goes on from NW_026000026.1 coordinate 84,395,895, forward strand.
TATTTGGGGAGGCAGATTCTGTTTCCCTATTATGCTTTCCATTTTCTTAACCTTATATCTAATTAATTGTTTCTTAAATTGTGGGCACATAGTAAAACTGGTGTATAGTTTTCGTGTGTGATAGAATTTTTCAGGTTTTCTCTCAGGTTTTCTCTCTTGGTTGGTAATTGAGAAATTTCCTAATAGAATTCAATTTTGTTGTTTTTATACAGATTATCACTATTATTGCTAACTGCGGTGATTTGGTCTTGTACAGATAGAAGGTTAGCTTTATAATTGATAGGTTTATTAGTTCTAGAAGCACAAACAATAGGCCAACTGCATAAAATACTGGTTTCAAGCATTGGAACTCCAAAATATTATAGTTTTGGTAAAGGGAAAAAATAAACAAGAAATACCATTTTACCTAAACAATCATTCAAATAGAAACTGCTGTATACATGGTAGCTTGTAGTATAAGGAAAGTACACAGAAGACAATGCTCTTGCCCTTGGGAAGTCTGTAAGTTCATGTTTATAATGTAGTAGAAAGAAACTAGAGGAATAATTCAAAGTAGTTCAAATCAGAATGTTATATACTGAGAACTTCATGTGACATTAGATACTATCACAGTGAATTAGAAGCCTCAATAATTTTGAAAGTGATGAACATATAAAATAATTCTAATGACACAAATTTTAATAGAATCATTCAAATAATAAAAGTGCTAGAGTAGAGGTATAAATTATATGCTAAGGCAGAATTAATTAGCTGATAATCTGCTATGAACATATCAATGATAGAGAACAAGGCAGGACTGTGACTTGAGAAGGAAAAAAGGGGCTTTGAGAATGCTTGAGTTTTGCTTCACACTGCATTTTCTGAATAAGAGCTACACTTGGGAAGCCAAAGAATAAGATGCTCTATGAAGAAGAAGGCAAGAGCTAAACCTTTTATGTGACTATGGTATAATTCTTTCCCTCAAATTCTAACAGTCTGCAGAATAACTCCTTTTTCTTGGCTTAGTTGAGAATAGGTGTTTGAAGAGGTTAGCTATTTCAACAATTAGGAGGATCAAGCTCCTAGATGGCCCACAGATCAGGGCTGAAATGGGGACTGCTGACATGTTTAAGACAAGTCAAAGGTGCTCAGGCTCCAAGATATTTTTTTGTTTTGTTTTGTTCATTTTAATTTTTAGCTAGATATGAACAAGATGTAAATATGGAATTTCAGATTCAGCAATTTGATTCAAAGGTTGTATAAATTACCATACACATTAATATATATATATATATATGCATTCATGTGCATATATCGTATATATTTACCAATAAATTTGAAATCTTATTTCAATTTCTAGGTTTAGTTTTTAAATTTATTTTTTTCCCTAGATGCAGCTACTGTTTTGAATTCTTTTGCAGTTTTTTTTTCACAATTTTTTTAAAAACATTTTTATTCAATATTAAAAGTAATATTGATTCTTTTTACTTTTTTTTTTTTTTTGCTGTAGACATTTGTTGTGCCTTTACTGCTTCATGCACCTTCTAAAAATTTCACTTTAATCTTATTGTACTGTCTCCATCATTCTTGAGGGATTCTCTTGTGTAGAAATTTCTTTGTCTCCCTTATCTGAGATTTTACTTTCCTTCATTTCTGTTACCCAGAATTACCTGTGGTCAACCACTGCCAATGGAATATTCCAGAAATAAACAATTCATAAGTTTTAAGTTGAGCCTCATTCTGAGCAGTGTGAAGAAATCTTTCATTGCCCTGCTCCACCCTGCTTTGAATGTGAATCATCCCTCCGACCAGTGTATCCATGCTGTTTATGCCACTTGACCGTTGGTAACCTAGTAATTGTCTTGGTTATCAGATGGATTATCATGGTGTCATAGTGCTCCTGTTCAGATAACCTTTACTTAATTATGGCCCTAAAGTGTAAGAGTAGTGATGCTGGCAATTTTATTAGAGTATATTATTATAATGGTTCTATTTTACTATCAGTTATTGTTGTTAATCTCTTCCTGTACTTAATTTACTAGTTAAACTTTATCTTAGATATATGTGCATCGGAGAAGACAGCAGACTCAGGGTTTGGTTTCAAGCATCTATGGGGTGTCTAGGAATGTATCTCCTGAAGATAAGGGCTACTGTACCTAGAGGCAGAATGGTAAGAACATGTGTGTTTTCACCCATGTTGGGTTTTTCCTGCTAGCTCTGGAGTGACTATTGTAGTATAAACTCTGAACAGCATTTTGTAGGATTTCCTATTTTTCACATAATCTCCAACATTTGTGCCTTTTCTAATTTATTTAGTCAGACATGTGTGAAATTGTACCTCATGATGTTAATTTTGGTCTTCTTGATTACTAGTGATTTTAAAGATATTTTCATATTTTTATTGGCCTTTCATTTTTACTTGTAAAATTTCCTATTTTATATATTTGATTATTTTGCTATTGACTTGTTTTTTTCTTTTTTAAACTATAAAAGCCATTCAGTTTTTAATCCTTTATGTCATTTATTTATTTGAATTTATTATGTTATTTTGTATGTAGCATTTTAAAATTAACAATTTAGCTGGGAGGGGTGGCATCCACCTGTAATCTCAGTGACTCAGGAGTCTAAGAATGGAGGATCTCAAATTCAAGGCCAACCTCCATAGTTTTTTAAAAAGAGCAGGGGATGCAGCTTAGAAGTAAAAGGTCCCTGGGTTTAATCCCCAATATTGAAAAATTAATTAATTAAAATAAAATTTATTTCCAGTTTAAAAAATATAGTCAAGGTTATAATTTTCCTTCTAAATATCAGCTTAAGTTTCATTCTACAAGATTTTTTAATGTCATATTAAAAATTCTTTTTTTTTCTTTCTTTTTCAGAGTTGGAGATTATACCTAGTTGCATGTTAGGCAAAAACTCTACCCCTAAGCTAGATCCCAACCTGCCCATAATATAGTATTCTTATTATCTACTTCTTCTAAGTGCTTCATAATGTGAATTATGATTTTTAACTCATGTTAATCAGAAGTGTGTATTTTGTTTTCAAATGTTTTTAAACTATTTTTTATTAATAATTCCATTTTGCCAAGAGATTGTCATTTTTATAATCCTGAATTATTGAAATGTATCAAGCCTTTCTTTGAAGTTGACCAATAGCCAGTTTTTGACAATGTCTTAATTTATGCTTGAAAAGAACATATTTTTGCTAATTTATGGATGAAGGATTCTACATATTAAAAAAAGTTCTCAATTGTATTTTTAAATATTCTTTTCTTGGGCTGGGACTGTAGCTCAGTGGTAGAGTGCCTGCCTCGAACGTGTGAGGCACTGGGTTTGATCCTCAGCATTACATAAAAAATAAATAAAGATATGAAAAAAATAAATAAAATAAATATTCTATTCTTTTTCTAACACATTTTTGTTGGTTTATCTATTGGTTTTTAAAGGGGTGACTTTGAAATATTCAGCTGTAATAGTGCATTTATCTCTTTCTTGTAATTTTATTAGGACACACCTCTCTCAACACATTTTTTTTGTCACAGAAAAATAGTATTTATAAATATTAAAATCTTCTTGGTAAATTATATATCTTTAACAGTGTTTCTTTATATCACTTTTTTTTTGATTGGATGGTGTTGAGAGCCACAGCCAAAGGGGCCCCAGCAAACTTCCAGCTGCCAGCAAACTTCCAGCTGCCGGCTGATGATTGGCTCACAGCGGCCCCAGCAACATCTAGCTGATTGGCTCCTCGGCCCCAGCAACATCTAGCTGATTGGCTCCTCTGCGGTGATGCTCATTGGACTGTTTCCCTGCCCTTTCAGACCACGGAGCTGCTCATTGGGGGACTTTTTTTGGCTCCGCCCACGTGACCCAGCCAATCGGCCTCAAGAGCAGGAGGATTGTGGGAGGTGGAGAGAGGCTTGTGTGGGAGAGAGAGGCTTGTGGAAAGCCGGTGGTGGCAGTTGAGGCTCTGAGGATTTTTCCTGAGAGGCTGTTTTGTTTGGCGTGTGTGGTTCTAAAAATAAAGTTAGTTTCTTTTGACAAGTGGCTCCTGATTGTGCCCAGCCAGACTGCGGCATATGGTGGCTCGCACGGGGAGCGACTGAGGGTAAGTGAACTGCTCGCCCCTGAGGGCAGGGCAAGAGGATGGGTAGCCATTTTAAGATTCTTCTTTTGTTATTTTGTTTCACTTTTGTTTTAAGTTGCCTGTCCCTGGAGATGTGTAAGATGGAAGAAAAACCGCTCACATCTGAGGAACAGATAGGGAGAAAGGACGGATGGACATTTCAGGAGGCTATTATAATGATTTTGTGTTGTTCCAATTTTGTTTCACTCAGTTTCAGTTTTGTTAGGCGTTATCTTGTTGAGTTGTATTATAGTAGAAATACGGGATCAGAAATTAGTAAAAAACAAACTGAAAGAGTGTTAAGTAAATTGTTAGAGGAAGGAGGCATCTCAGTAAAATCAAGAACAATCAGGGCATACGTTGATACAATACAAAAATGTAGCCCATGGCTTTTTAAGGAGGAGTTGTTAAATATATCACAATGGAACCATCATGGTGAAGATTTAAAAAGAATAGAAAAGAAAAGCCCAGGGACTCTGCCAGTTGGCACATTGCCATTGTGGACGTTCATATCTTGTTTGCTTAGTCCAAAGCCTTCAGTTCAGACAATGGTAGAGGAAGAAGAAGACATAATGATTCAAGTAAAAGAGAAGGTCTCTCAAGTTAGTCAGACAGAGGAAAAGATTCAAGTAAAAGAGAAGGCCTCTCAAGCTAGTCAGACAGAGAAAGAAAGTGTAAAACAGAAAAAGCCATCAGGGGGAAAGTTACAACAGGAGACTGCTACTAACACCTTTCTATCACCAGAGGACGTAAGTGTCCAACTAACAAGGCCACCTCCATATGCTGGGAGGTCCCCAACCCCCGCAGTTGATAGTTGGGATCCTGAGACAAGATCTCAAATATTAACATGCCCTGTATTTGAGGCAGGAGGGCAGCGATTTTACCAAGTTTTAAATTTCAAAACAGTGAAGCAGCTAAAAGAGGCTGTAACAACCTATGGTCCTCAAGCACCCTTCACTGTAAGCATGGTCGAATCCATTAACAACTTGAACATGACGCCAGCAGATTGGGCTAATATGTGTAAAGCTGTGCTAAATGGAGGACAATACCTGTTATGGAAGGTTGCCAATGAGGAATTTTGCAAGGAGACGGCTAGGCGAAATGCAGCAGCTGGTTATCCTCAGAGAAATCTAGATATGTTGTTAGGAAAGGGACCTTATGAGGATCAGCAGCAACAAATTGCATATGATCCTGGTGTATACGCACAAATTGCTGCAGATGCAATTAAGGCATGGAAGACTTTACAAGGACATGGAGGTTTACAAGTTCAATTATCTAAGGTAATACAAGGAGCTAATGAACCTTATGCTGAATTTGTAGATAGGCTTATTCAAACAGCTACCAGAGTTTTTGGGAATACAGAACAAGCAATGCCATTACTAAAACACCTGGCTTATGAGCAAGCGAATCGTTGGTGCAGAGATATCATTAGACCATGGAAACATGAAGATTTAAACACATATATTAAATTATGTAGAGACATTAATGAACAAGAGCAAGTCGTGGCAGCTGCAGTAAAACAGGCTTTAGATGCCAGAGACATTAATGAACAAGGGCAAATTGTGGCAGCTGCAGTAAAACAGGCTTTAGATGCCAGGCCAAGAACATGCTACAATTGTGAACAAACAGGACATTTTAAAAGGAATTGCCCCATTGGAGGAGGGTTTAACAAAACTAGGTATCAAAGGAGTAGAATACCAGGTATTTGCCCACGATGCCGTAGAGGGAGACATTGGGCTAATGAATGCCGTTCTCAAACCACCATAGAGGGTACTCCATTATCAAAAAACGAACAAGGACCAGGTGTTTATCCACGATATCGTGGAGAAAGGCATCGGGCTCCATTGCCAAAAAATGGACAGGGGGGCCCAATGCTCCGGGGCCCAAAACCACAAATATACGGAGCACTGGAGGAACCCAGCAACCCCATCAGGGTAGTGCCCAGGACACATTGTCCATCAGATCCCTCATCAGACAAACCAGAGGGAGCGCAGGGTTGGACATCTGCGCCTCCGCCAGAGCAGTACTAACTCCAGAGATGGGAGTTCAAATCATTCCCACAGGGGTGAAAGGACCTCTTCCCAAAGGAACAGTAGGCTTATTATTGGGACGCAGCTCTTCTACTCTAAAAGGACTTATGATAAGTCCTGGGGTAATTGATCCCGATTATGAAGGTGAAATAAAAATTATAGCCAGTTCTCCAAAGGGTATATCAGTAATTTCACCAGGAGATAGAATAGCACAGTTACTAATAATACCCAGCCTACATGATAAATTTTCCAGTCGTACTGTAGAAAGAGGTTCCAAGGGATTAGGCTCCACAGGTGTAGATTGGGCTATGCTTTCTTTAAATTTAGATTCTCGCCCCATGCTAAAACTAAATATTCAAGGACATGAATTTAATGGGCTACTGGATACAGGTGCAGACCTTAGCATCATCTCTCGTCAAGAATGGCCAAAACATTGGCCATTACAACAAGCCACTCAAACGCTTCGAGGCCTAGGAGTGGCGACTAATCCCCATAGAAGTGCAATGGTATTAGATTGGAAGGATCCTGAAGGATGTGAAGGAACTATACAGCCATATGTATTGGATCATCTTCCCGTAAATTTATGGGGACGAGATGTCCTAGATCAATTAGGTTTGACATTAACAAATAACATCAACCAAAATGCACCCACTATTATGACTAGACAAGGTTTTAGGAAAGGAAAAAGATTAGAAAAACAAGAACAAGGTATAGCAGCACCAATACAAATAGATCAAGGAACAGACAGACATGGGTTGGATTTTCAGAAAGGGCCACTGAGACAATAAAAATTACTTGGAAATCAGAAAGACCAGTATGGGTTCCTCAGTGGCCCCTGACTAAAGAAAAGATACAAGCAGCCCATGACCTGGTCAAACAACAATTAGCAGAAGGACATATACAACCTTCTGTATCTCCCCATAATACTCCCATTTTTGTCATCAAAAAGAAATCTGGTAAATGGAGATTATTGCAAGATTTAAGAGCCATTAATAATGAGATGGTTATTATGGGACCTGCTCAATCAGGGATTCCTCAATTGTCTGCTTTGCCAAAAACCTGGTATGTTTTAGTTATAGATATTAAAGATTGTTTTTTTTCAATTCCAATTCATCCTGAGGATAGTCCACGTTTTGCATTTACTATCCCTGCACTGAATCATGAAGGTCCTGATCAGAGATATGAATGGAAAGTACTCCCTCAAGGGATGGCTAACAGCCCAACTATGTGTCAAATTTATGTTAACAAAGTAATCCAGCCACTTAGAAATCAAAATCCTGAACTACAAATATTTCACTATATGGATGATGTATTATTAGCACACAAAGATAAAAACACATTGCTAGAATGTTATGCCACACTTACAAACTTATTAAAAAATTATAATCTAGAGATAGCAATAGATAAAGTACAATTAAATTTTCCAATTAATTATTTAGGAGTTCTATTATCCTCAACCATGGTCCGTCCACCAAAAATTCAAATACGAGTAGATCAACTCAAATCACTTAATGACTTTCAAAAGTTATTAGGAGACATAAATTGGATAAGGCCTTATTTAGGTATACCAACAGGAGAGTTGGGACCTTTATTTGATATCCTAAAAGGTCCATCAGATCCAAATTCACCCCGAATGTTAACGCCTGAAGCAAGAAAGGCATTAAAAATCATTGAAACATATATGGAAAATATGCATTTGGATAGAATTGATATAAGTTTGCCTTTATTATTTATTGTACTACCAACAAAAAATATTCCTACAGGAGTATTTTGGCAAGAAGGTCCATTATTATGGATACATTTATCTTATTCTCCTAACACTATTCTTACTAGGTATCCTGAGGCTGTAGGACAATTAATACTCAAAGGAATAAAAGCAGCAAAGGGAGTGTTTGGAATTTCTCCCAATAAAATTATTACTCCATATACTATGAATCAAATTGATGAGTTAGCTAATGAGTTAAATACTTGGGCAATAATCATGTGCAAATCTAATGTTTCATTTGATAACCACTTACCATCTAATCCTTTATTGTCTTTTTGGTCATTGCATCCTGTAATTTTTCCAAAAATGACAAGAAAAACACCTATCATGAATGCTCCAAATATATTCACTGATGGGTCAAATAATGGTACAGCAGCAGTAGTTACCCCTGATCAAACTTTTACATTTTTAGTACCCAAACAATCAGCTCAAAAGGTAGAGCTTAATGCAGTTTTACAAGCTTTTGTGATGTTTAAAGATTCTGTATTTAATTTATTTTCTGATAGTCAGTATGTAGTTAATGCTATAGTATCTCTTGAAGATGCTGGTAGGATTTCCCCTTCTTCTACTGTTTTCTCTTTGCTTTCCACTATACAAAGTCTAATCTGGGACAGAAAAGATCCATTCTTTATAGGACATATCAGGGCACATACAGGATTGCCTGGAGCCCTTAGTTTGGGCAATGATTTAGCAGATAAAACTACACATGACATACATATTTTCTCTACACTAGAAGAAGCTATAAATTTTCATAAAAAGTTCCATGTCAATGCTAATACTTTACAAAAGCGTTTTAAAATAACTAAGGAACAAGCTAGACAAATAATAAAACAATGTCAAAATTGTGTGACCTTTTTACCACAAGTTAATCTTGGAGTCAATCCTAGAGGATTGATACCTAACCATATTTGGCAGATGGACGTCACACACTTGCCAGAATTTGGAAAATTAAAATATTTGCATGTTACAGTTGATACTTCTTCTGGATTTTTGATGGGCTCCCTTCATGCCGGAGAAAAAACTAAAGATGTTATAGCTCATTGCTTACAAAATTTTGCCACTGTGGGTGTTCCAAAACAGTTAAAAACAGATAATGCCCCTGGTTATACTTCTACCTCTTTTAAACAATTTTGCTCAACATTTGGCATTACTCATATAACAGGAATCCCATACAATCCACAGGGACAAGGCATAGTTGAAAGAGCTCATCAAACTATTAAAATGTACTTATTAAAGCAAAAAGAAGGAATTGGGAAGGGGTATATATTCCCCAAAGATAAACTTAAAATAACCCTTTTTACTCTAAACTTTTTAAATTTGGATTCATCAGGACTTAGTGCTGCGGAAAGGCATATGTGTCCAAAAAATGTACATAAGCCCAAGGTACTTTGGAAGGATATTCTAACAGGACAATGGAAAGGTCCTGACCCAGTAATTGTCTGGAGTCGGGGGTCTGTTTGTGTGTTTCCACAGGGAGAACAGCAGCCGATTTGGATTCCAGAGAGATTAACCAAGGTCCTGACCCAGTGATTGTCTGGAGTCGGGGGTCTGTTTATGTGTTTCCACAGGGAGAACAGCAGCCGATTTGGATTCCAGAAAGATTAACTAAAGCGATTTCTACAGACCAAAAAGAAGATGATTTGGCTCAAATCCATAACAACTGATATCCAAAACTCCAGTTTGGCTATTCTTACATCTGCAACAGAACCAGGATGCTTTTTTCAATATCTATTTTATTATTGCCCTTTGCCATATCATGAAGTTCTATTTTGTTTTTTGAGCTCATACAGACCTAGGTTAATGTTTTGCTGATCAGTTCTATTTTTTGACTATAGAGTTTTTAAACATTGCAATGGAGATTTCACCTGTAAAAAGTTATAAGGCCTTTACTATAATGTTATGTGTTGTATGTATTATATTATGTGTGCACACTTGTGTTTTGTGTTATATGTTTGAATGTATGTATGTCCATATATCATATATGATGAGCGCTCATGATAAAATGGATCCAAATATTTTTTTTTAATTCACGTGATTTAAATGGTTTAATTTAATTGGGTAAACAGCTGTTAAAGATTGTTTTAATATGTGAACACAAAAGAAGGTTAACAGATCTGTTTGTTTACTTTCACCTTTCCTTTTCATTATATTTAATAATTCTCTTAAAGATAATGTAAATTGTTAAGAAAATTGTTTTCTTTTAGTGCCTTCTGTAATGTTACATAATTTTTTCTTTAGCCATTATTGCCAGAATTCCTATCTTCATCCCAGTGCTGGTGAAGTCAAAGATAAAACCAATCTACAGCTTCTACAATAGCCATCACTGAACTGCTTGCAGAACTTGCCTGGACACATTGTGAGCTCACCTGTATGCATTGTGAACTATCTGTTGGTGCAGCGACTTGTGGTAGTGTTGGGGTATTTTTGCTGATGATGTCATCGGTGGTACAATTTTTCCAAAAGGAGCCGTCAATTGGCTTGGTGTATCTTCCTCCCTTCTGCTTGTCATGATCGTCCAGCTAAAATTTGGGGGCCAACAGAGGTGAGGCAAAGAACCTCACCCCCCCGCTGGTACAAAGACCTCTCCACAGGTGTGGCTGTATACTGGACCGGTAGTCAGTGACGGGTAAGATCCAATTGCAATGGTACCAACCTAAGGACCATATGTACTATTGGACAACCTAAGGCAGGCACGGTCCCTAAGCCACATGCTTGTTGTTTAAACAGAGAGGGGGAGATGTTGAGAGCCACAGCCGAAGGGGCCCCAGCAAACTTCCAGCTGCCAGCAAACTTCCAGCTGCCGGCTGATGATTGGCTCACAGCGGCCCCAGCAACATCTAGCTGATTGGCTCCTCGGCCCCAGCAACATCTAGCTGATTGGCTCCTCTGCGGTGATGCTCATTGGACTGTTTCCCTGCCCTTTCAGACCACGGAGCTGCTCATTGGGGGACTTTTTTGGCTCCGCCCACGTGACCCAGCCAATCGGCCTCAAGAGCAGGAGGATTGTGGGAGGTGGAGAGAAGCTTGTGTGGGAGAGAGAGGCTTGTGGAAAGCCGGTGGTGGCAGTTGAGGCTCTGAGGATTTTTCCTGAGAGGCTGTTTTGTTTGGCGTGTGTGGTTCTAAAAATAAAGTTAGTTTCTTTTGACAAGTGGCTCCTGATTGTGCCCAGCCAGACTGCGGCAGGATGGGGTATGGGGAATTGAACCCAGGGATACTTCACCATTGAGCCACATCCCCAGCCCTTTTAAATTTTTGTTTTCTTTTTTTTGAGACAGAATCTTACTAAGTTACCTAGTTGCATGTTAGTTACACAGGGTCTTGCTAAACCGCTGAGGCTGTCCTTGAGCTTGAGATCCTCCTGTCTCAGCTTCCTTAGCTGCTGGGATTACAGGCATGTGTCACCATGCCAGGCTCTTTATCTCACTATTAAAATGTTTTGCCTTAAGTTCTATTTTGCTTCATATTATTTCATTAATTCTGGTCTTATCTTCACCCAGTGTTTCCTTATACTTTATTTTACTCATTATAAGCTATTTTGCTGCAGCATATATCAGATAGGCATACAGAGCAAGATTTTAGATTTCTTCATTCAGTACTGGAGATTGGACCCAGGACCTCTTGCATATTAGGCAAGTGCTCTACCATTGAGCTACATCTCTAGTCCTGGGTTTTAGATTTTTAATCCAATCTGATTTTCTCTGACTTTTAATGGTGAGGTTAATATGTTTAAATTTATTGTGAATCATATTTGAATTTATTACTATCATCCTATTTTATATTTTTCATTATTTTATCTTTTTTTCCCTTTGTTTCCTTTTTATTCCCTATGCTGGATTAATCAAGTTTATTTCTCTATTTTTCTGTCTTTCTCAGGATTCTCCTTTTTTTCTCTCATTACTAATTTGGAAGTTATATCCTCTATTTCCTGTATTTTTATGTTAAATCTTACATTTTTAAACATGTGAATGAAGTCTAAAATTAATCAGTATCTTTACATCCTAAACCAAATGTTTCAAGGACATTAGAATTCTTTAACTCAAATCTACCTCCAGTGTCCACAACCGTTCACATTCAGATTGTCTAAACTGATAATTCTATCTTAGTTTAATCTATAACCAACTTTTAATTTTGGTAAATTTTGAAAGAACAGCACCACAAACACCTGTGTATCCTTTGCTGAGATTCAGCAATTGTTAACATTTTTCGACTTTGGCTTTTGATCTCTCAGGTATGTGCCAGACATCACAGCATCCTAGGCCTGAGCACCTCAGGAAACACCTTCAAAGAATAATGACCTTCCATATAGCCTCAATGTCATCAGCACATCTGAGGCATGTGTATCAATCAATACAAGAACATTATCCAACATCCAGTCGACAGTCTAATTTATTCAATGCTTCTGAAAATAGTTCTTGCACAACTTTCTTTTTTTGAATCATCGTGTCTCAAGGATTGTGCTCTATATTTCATTGTCATATTTCTTTAGTTTCCTTTCATTCAGAGCAGACTCAGCCCTTTATTTTCTTTCACAACCTTGACATTTTGAAAAGTTCAAACAGTTGTCTTGTAGAACTGTAGAAACTCTTCTTTTAGGAGTCTCCTCCTATTACTGTTGGCTTTTTGTTGTTGTTGTTGTTAATTCCTCAGCTTGGAACTCAGATCTTATAACCTTAAGCAGAGCAGGTCTAGATTTTCAATTTCTTGTAGTTATCTTTCAACAGATGCTAACAACTTCCTTCCAATTATCCCAACTATTTATACTTCCCATTTCATTTGAGGCCCAGTTTCTCCTGAGCTGCAGCTTGTGCATGAAGCTCAGTTCTGGATCCCAGGGTCCTGAGGTCTACTTTCTTTCCTCTATGAAGTCCAAGCCTCCAGCTGTTAATCAATAACTTGTTCCTAATTTTCCTTGAGCTTCTTGGCATCAACTCTGACTCCACATGTTCATTTTGAGTTGCTTCTCATGCCTGGAGTCTGAGAATGTCCATTTTCTGGTTTCAATCTGAACTATGTATTTTTTTTATAGGGTAAGAGAGTTGCTACTTATCACCCAATATTTCAATGTCTATATAGCAGTTCAGGAGATTTCCTGTATGGAACAGTCTTCTAAAAATTCTGGAAACTCTAGGTCATTACTGTTTCCATGCTGCTTCTTTACCTTGGGGTAGGCTAAGGGAATTACTTTTAAGATGGAAGAATCCATTTCTACATATTTCATAATATGCCCATTTGAATAATTGTTTTCTTTTTTGGTACTGGGGCTTAACCCAAAGGTGCTTTACCTCTGAGCTACATCCCCAGCCTTTTTACTTTTTGAGACAGGTTCTCGCTAAGTTGCTGAGGGTCTGATTAAGTTGTTGAGTTGGCCTCAAACAGATGATCCTGGCTTAGCCTCCCAATTCACTGGGATTACATGTGTGTGACGCGCAAGGATAATTGAGTATCCTTTTAGAGTAAAAATAAATCTACAGAAAAATAGGAAATTTAAAATGTGACAAGTTTTACTGCTTAGAAAGAATACCAAAGACATAGTTTATACCATTATGTTATAATAATTAGAATTCTACTAATGGGAATTATTTTTATATGCTTATTTTCTTCATTTCCAAGATTCTTAAACAGAAGTATGTAATAATCAGTAAATAATGCCTAAATAAATCATTTCCTTTTTGGTATTATCTGATTGTTTTCTAATAACAAGTAGCTAGAAAAAAAAATTGGTGTTGAATTTTGATGGGAAAAAATTTAAGTGAGAAAGTTCAGACTATAAAAATGTCTAATATGCAAAAAAGCATGCTAAATTGATGATTAGACACATAATATTTTGAATATTTTAAAGCATAATTATGCCTAATGATAATTATATATTTTATTTTAAATTTATTAAATATTTTACAATGGGTGCTATAATGTATGAACTTTAAAAATATAATATTTTTAAAAATGCTTCTCTCTTTTTTTTTTTTGGTACTGGGGATTTAACCCAGGGGGTGCTCTTCCGCTGAGCTATGTCTCCAACTCTTTTAAAACTTTTTTTTTTTTTTTTTTTAATTTTGAGACAGGGTCTCACTAAATTGCTGAGATTGGCCTCAAACATGTGATCCTCCTGCCTCAGCCTCCCAAATCGCTGGAATTACAGGCATGTAATTCCAATGCTTGGTGAAGCATTCTTAAATTTTTGACAGCATAAGGAAGATAAGATTGTAGGAAAAAAGAAATAATTGACCTTTTGAGGAATGAAATTTTATTATTCTTTTAGTGCTTGTTTTCCAAAGTATCAATTGGATTTAGAAAGCTCCTACCACTTATTTACAAAAAAACATGAGCTATAGCTTGTATAAATATAGAAGTGGCATCCCTCAGAATTAACTGTAAACAGCTCACTAGGTCTGGAGGTTTTGTCTCTTTGCCAAACTTGATAGGTGAGTCTGATGAAAATAGTGCATTAACAGATGCTCAATTATGATTTCTACGGGTTGCCAAAATATGTCCTTAAGCTATTGTTGATCATTCTGTATTTACATAAGTTTAAATTTCTGCTCTTCTATGAAGAAGTATAAGTGGTTGTTGTGTTAGTTCATTTGTCAATTATAAAGTCATGGGGGTTGGAAGAAAGAGTTCCCATTTCTTTTTACTTCCAAAACCTCTAGAGTTGTTCTTAGTCCTGAACTAATTGAAGGAAAATAGGGTGTTAGGAGCCATATTGTGTCCCCCTAAATGTATATGATGATATCCTAACCCTCTGTACCCTCAAATGTAACCATATTTGGACATAAAGTCTTCAAAGAGGTAATTCAGTTAGAATGAGTGAAACCTAACCCAATCTGACTGTGTCCTTTTAAGAAGACAAAATTCAGATACCAGACATGCATGCGAGTGGAGGGAATACCACGTGGGCACACAGCAAGTTTGCAAGCCAAGGAGAGGGGCTCAGGAGAAAACAAACCTGCTGAACCTTGTTCTTGGACTTCAAACCTTCATTACTGTGAGGAAATGAATTTGTTTAAGCCACCCAGTGTGGCATTTTGTTATGGCAGCCCTTATAGACTAACATGCAGGGAAATCACTCCTTCTCTTCCAAGTCTGTGGGATAAAGGGAAACCACTGGCAGAGTTCATTTTCTTTACTGACCTTAGAGGCCTGGTTAGGACAAGAATGCCCACTAAAGTCTTGATCAAAAATTAACAAGAAAGAATCCTTAAATCACCATTTTTTTCTTGAAAATGCAAGCAGCATCTGTTTATTTTTTATATGTGAGCCTTGCCCTATTTTTTTCCCCCTTGACTATGTAGGATGTATTATGACTATGTAAGAACAGTTTTAAGTCTTAAAAATAAATTTGGAATGAATGTAATATAGATTAAAAAAAGAGAGTTTGCATTTTATTTTTCATTTCATTTTATAATACAAATTTTCAGGAAAGTGAATAATTTACCAAAATGATTAGTCAGGCCAGCAGCATAATATTTTCACTTGTCTTGTGTCTGTTGTTAGTAGGCCAGCTGTGGGGTTATAGCTGCCATGCCATTGCCTCTGCATAGACCAACAACAAAACAGAAGCACTGACTGTGAAAATAACTAACCTTTAAAAAGCTGAAAAGTAGAAACCCAATAAAACATTGTACTTCTTCTTGCATCTAATTTTTATTGCAAATATTTTATGACATTGGAAGCATTTCATGTATTAAAAATACATTTCACAGGGTGGCTGTTCTTCACCTGACTCCTATAGCAATTTCTTTTGTTCTCTGCTGTCTTTTCCCTTTGGATACCCACAACGATGTTAAAAATAAACACAAAAACTCATTAGAAATTATAGTGCTGTCACAGCTATTTGAAAGACAAAGGTGGGAGATTGTGTTTTCTCCATAGCAGATTCCAAAAGAAGTTTGTAAAGTTAATTATCACAAAACAATTCTGGAAAAAAAATGTAAAAGAGCTTCTCAATTCCCCCTTTGTTACCTGACTTGTATTAAAAACCCTTGCCAACTCTGTTCTCACTTTTCAGCTTCAGATCTGCATTTTCAGTTTACTCTGATTGTGGTCACTTTAAATGTCCTACAAGCAAATCAAAGGCATTGTGCTCAAAATCATAATAATCCTGCTACTCTACCAGCTGCTCACCATTTTCCTTTCTTTAGCCAGTGGCACCACCTTCCATACCCTGCCTGTGCTGTTGCAGTATCCAGGGTCATCTAGAGCCTGCCCCCTACACCTCCTGTCCTCATGGTCCCACCTCTGCCTCTTCCTTTCTCCAGCCCCCCTGGCATTTGTCCAAGGGAAGCCACCACCACCTTCCACCCAAGTTGTTGCTGTACATATCCTTGGTCCATCTTTTCCAGGCCACTCTCCATGGCCCACATCTTGACATTTCTAAAATACAAATCTGGCTGGGCACTGTGGCACATGTTTGTAATCCCAGTGTCTTGGGAGGCTGAGGCTGGAGGACAGAGAGTTGAAGGCTAGCTTGGGCAACTTGGCTAGACCCTGTCTCAAAATAAAAAGTAAAGAGGTTGGGGATGTAACTCAGTGGTAGAGAGCATCCCTGGCTTCAATCCCCAGCCTCCCAAGACACTGGGATTACAAATATGTACCACTGTGCCCAGCTAGATTTGTATTTTAGAAATGTCAAGCTATGGGCCATGGAGAATGGCCTGGAAAAGATGGACCAAGGATATGTACAGCAACAACTTGAGTGGAAGGTGATGGTGGCTTCCCTTGGACAAAAGCATATATATATATATATATTGGTACTGGGGTGATATATATATATTAAATTCAGCAGCTACAAGCTGCTCTTGGTTATTCCTACCTCTAAAACACCATTTCTAGATGTTTTCCTGTTCCAGGAAATGCCCATGCTCTTTTTTGAGAAACTTAAATGAGAGCTTTCTGATTGACAACTCTCTCTCACTAGTACTCCTATATGTATTTCATGTTTCAACTTATCTGTGATTTCCTCTGAGAAACCATCGCACCAGCTCTCCTTCTCAGGAGCTATTTCCAGATGTTGTCACAAAGATAGTATTGACCCTGTTTTAGCACTTCTAGGACTGGACTGCAAAAGTCTATTAGCTTGATTGGATCCTTCACCAGTCTGAAGGTGCAGGAAGGCAGAGACTATCTCTGTATTGTTTGCTGTTTAAGAGTGCAAATCCTGGCTCATGATAGATGATTACTATGTATTAAATAGACGATGGTTATCAGAAAACAAAGCCCATGTTATTTCTGATCTCTTCTCTTGTCTTTTAAAAAATATTCTCATAATTTGGTTCAAATGTGCTTGAAAAATTCTAAAGTTCCCTTAGGTGGACCTTTATTTTATTCCTCATAGAACATTCAAGGGCATTTTGCTGGCAGGAGGGAAAGCGGTACTGATCCCAAATAGATCAAAACAGTGACTCATTAGGCCGTTCCTGTTACTTAATAATAAAGCAAATACATAAGTGGCATGACTCACTGTCCTTCTCAAGTGTAAAGGCTTTCCTTAACTCTCCAAGAGAAGTCTAGCTTTTACTCCAGATTACACATATAGAAAGTGGAGCATGCTTTACTTAACTTGAAAACAAAAATCATAAATTAAAAAAATGAATCGATGAGCCATGCCTGTAAATTCTTAGCAAATAAATGGATGGGAAATTATCAATGTTGGTCAAGGATTTTACGTAGGGAGAGTCCAGGTATACGCCTTTCACTTTTCTGTCCAGGAACTGTTGGGACTACTCCAAATGAGTAGGAAGTTACTACCTGACAGCAAGTCACATTAGAGGAGAGAGTTCCTTTATTGTTTTGACATTTATACCTTAGTGCAGTATTCCAGGGCAGCCCTTGCACGCTGAGCAGCTGTTGTCTGGGTAGGGAGACCGTTAATGGCAATCAGAGGCACAAGGAGTCCTGCAGACCGCGCCTAAGTTTTTTTTAACACTGATTAAATATTTAAGAACAGCAAGGTTCTGTATTTAAAGACACTGTAAACATGCGAAACTAAATCAAAAGGTCTTTAAAATGTCAGACATCGCTAAGACTTTAGTCTAATTATTCACCATAAGGATGATAGAAATAAGCTGATCTTCTCAACTGAAATCAATTCTTTTTCTTTCAGAGCTTTATTTCCAGAGGATATAGTGTATGACATGTGATGCCCCCCAAAATCAGATGCTATAAGACACACTATAAACTGCTCTTTGAAGGCTGCTGCTAGGATCTACCCTCTCAAGAGGTCAAATGGGTATTTGGTGTTAGCAGAGAAACCTGTAGACCTTTTACTCTTACTAGAAGAAATGAAGGACAAGTAGGCTTGTCTGAAGAAAATCATTCCTTTATGGACTTTCCTATTTTGTAGAGCCTACTCAGCTCTGCTGGCCCACATCTTGGAACCCAGGCTCTAGAGAGACCTAACTTTAATTAATCCACAACATCAATCATAATTTATTCAGCATTTCCATATTGTCTTGATTTGTCATATTTAAAAAATGAGTATGCATGTTTTAATATTTTATTTCAAATGATCTGTAGAAAAGCACATACTTTTGAAACATGGCTCTTTTTAAAAAAAGTATTTAATTAAAATTATCACCAGGGCATTGTCAGGACATTGGAGGTAGAGAAACTTGAGAGAGTCTTTGTTTTATTCCCCAATATAAGGAACTTATTTCTTTTATTTACCTTTTATTGGCACATTGTAATTATACATAAAAATGAGATTCATTATGTAATATCCATACATGCACATAATATAATTTGATCAATCTCACTTCTCAGTATCTCCCCTTTCCACCCCTCCCAATCCCCTTATTAGATTGCTTTACTCTAATCACCTCTCTTACATAATTATTATTGCTATTATTTTAATTAGTGATTATAATTATGTATACAAGTAGGATTCATCGCAGTATATTGGTTCATAGATATCACATAATTTTGTAGGTTTCATTCCCTAATAATTCTCATGTCTTCTCCTCCTCTCTCCCTCTGTCTACTTCCTCTACTCTATTGGTCAAAGAGACTTATTTCTAAGGTCGCTACAAAATAGAATTCAAGGTTACTTTGAGTCTAACCTCAGCCAGGAGAAGAACAATTGAGTTTAAATATCAGAATAGCTAAAGATACTCATTTGTTAAAAAAAATTCAGATTTACTTGAAATCAAATCCTTACTAAAATCTTGACATTTGTATAAAATAAATGGCCAGCACATTTTATCTGTGGTTCACAAAATGCAGGGTTTGGGTATATGACAGCCAAAAGTAGATAAGAAGTTCTTTCCTCAGGGAGGCTTGAAAAGGAAGGAGACTGGGTAAAGGCAGGGAGGAGGGAAGGAGAGGGAAGCTAAGCAATTGACCAAATTATAGTTATATGGTGTGCATATGTGAATATGTAACAACAAATCTCACTCTTATGTAAAATTATAATGAACCAATAAGAATTGTAGAAAAAGAAGTTATTTACTCATTTAGTTTCCCTTTTGCTAATTTTTTTTTTGGCAGTCCTACTATTTCCTCTGGTAAAGCTTATGCGTACACCTCTCTAACTTTAACACACTGTAGAGCATGCTGTGTTTTAAAGCATTGGTTCTTTTTTCTTTCTCTCTTTGTATTGTAGTTCGCTTCAATTATAGGAAATAGAGGGAAAATAAAGGTTCTAATCCTATCTACTCAATTCATTCCTTTTTCTCAATTGAAAAATAATTTAGTAACAATAAAGAAGAAGGAGGAGGAGGAGGAGGAGGAGGAGGAGGAGAGAAAGAAAGAAAGAAACAACTTGGAATTTGAGATTATAAACATATTGTCCTATAAAATAATGTCCTATGAACAAAAATTAATATCTTAATTTTATCACATTTCTATTGACAGTATGTTGTCACTTCATCTGTACAGATTGAGTTAGCACACTTCACCAATGAGGATTCATGCTGTTAGCCCTTTGGTGTGTGTGGGGGGAGGGTTGCATAGATGTATGCAACTCTTAGTGACATGGATGATGACCATTAGTGACATGGATGATTCCTATTTAAATCTGAA
This sequence comes from Marmota marmota marmota, assembly GCF_001458135.2. Taxonomy (NCBI): domain Eukaryota; kingdom Metazoa; phylum Chordata; class Mammalia; order Rodentia; family Sciuridae; genus Marmota; species Marmota marmota. The sequence continues at coordinate 84,415,813 of NW_026000026.1, forward strand.
TATATGCATATCTTAATAATTAGCTACTTGAAAGAAATAAGCACAAAATATCATAATTTAATATTTGTCAAACAAATATACAAATAGTTGTTAACTTACCAACCCTCAATAACTAACTGATTTAACTGAAAATAAGTGTGAACTAACAAATGCTTGCAAAGGAAAAAAGGCGACAATTGAAACCCCAAATTAACTCATGAGATTGATGAGGTCCTTAGAACAAATCATTTTGGTTTTACATTCATAGTAAAAGCTCCCCAGTATTGCCAAGCATTGCATTAGACTGAGTACATATATGATATATTGTATATAATAATGTGCTTAGCTTATAAATATTAAATATTAATAATCCATGGTAGCTCATTTTCTATTTGGCTGGTAAAAACTCTGCAGTCCTCCTTAAAAGTGAATGTATATGAAAAAGTACATTATTGATTACAAATGAAGAAAGATCATGTACTTTTGGGTCAGCTGGAACACCTGTGGGCTTGACTATTCCTCAGGAAACCCAAGAGTCACATCCAAAGGGCAACTGCAGCTTCTTGATCCCTTAATGAAGGGAACAATAGACATTCCTGACAGAGCACAGGAATGTCATCTTCAAGTCATCCTTCAAGTATTGGAAAATTGCTGAGAGGTTCCATTTTCTTCCTGAACTTTGAACCAGAAGGCCTCTAAGGCTCCTCTTGACCTTGAGAGTCACTGCTTTACCTGGTGATATTATTACAGATGTTTTTTGCTCAGTTTTTCCTGTACATTTTGTGTCAATAGTTGTACTCTTGATGTTCCAGAAACAATACCACTAACATGACTTATTAGCTTCTGGACTATGTCCCTGAACTGTTAATCTGTTGCTATTTTGGGTGATTTGTTTTTATATTAATTGTAAACTTGGAATGGATTTCAATGGATAAAAATATAAGCAAATATTATTGATACCTTTCTGAGTGACTACCTATTCTTAGTCAATTCTCTGCAAGAGTCTTCAAGGAAAGACTTAATGAAGGTACTTAAATTTTAGTTTTCTAAGGCTACCAAATTCAAAGAGGTTGACGCTCTGCTGTGGTATTGACATCAAGTTATCCAGACAACCTTTAAGATCAGCTCATGGGCTTGAACAACTACCAACATGTCTTCTTCCATATTGAAAACATTTAATAAAAAAACTTTTATTGTTTCTCTAGAGAAAAGTTTGTTTGGGTTCAAAGATTCAGCACAATACAACTTCATTTACCTTAACATAGATGGTGAAAAATAGCCTCCTTCATAAGGAGCTCTGTAACTTCCTGAGAGAGAGTGATCTGACATGGGGGTGGGGATAGGGGTGGGGGGATGTAGTTGTAACATGGTGGCCCTGAATCACAGAGAGGCTACAGAGTTCCTATAAGCTTTGAATTCATCTGTTCTGTGATGCAGTGTCTAAATTATATAATATCCAAAATCTGTGCAGCTGTATACACTTTGTTCTTGAGTCTGTGGAATTCCATGAGTGAAGTGGTCAGAACAAACTCAGAACGAACTCCATTAAGTGAAAGATTTGGGCAGTTTTGGAAATATTCAAACAAAACGTGTTTAATTTATAAGAACCCCTGTGAGGAGAGTATTAAGAATGTGTGTTCTGAAATAAAAATTTTCCACGTTATTTCAGAGGTTCTGTTCCTCACTGAATGTTGCTTGTTGCTTTTATAAATAATATTTCCTCCAGCTGGCACACTTCAACAGGATCCATTCAAATGGATTTCATGGGACATTGAGCAATTCCGGTACCTTTCTCAATCAAAACTAAAGGTTATATTATTCCCTCTATCATTTCTCTTTTCTTTCTAGTGGCTAGGAAGGAGGTTGTTGATATTATGTTAATGTTTCAAGGGAAAGCACAGCTGCTAATTTTTTTCTGAAGTGAATCACATCTTTGAACTTTGGTCATGTCCTTGAAGATAGGTTCTTGTAGGTTAACAACCATTTCCCAAAGGGCAAGGGGTGGGAATGAAAGTCTTTTTTTGGTCTTCCCTTAGTTTATTCTCATTTTTTCCCCTGAGTGTGCTTCCTGCTTAGGAATCTTGCTGCCAATAGCAACCTGGTAGACCTGTCATGCTGGGTGGCATGAGGACTGAGTATTATTTCTATCAGCAGAGAAAAAATTGGTCCGTTAGCCAAAAAAGAAACTGATAATGACTCTTTTGTGTGCAGGCACAGTTAGAACAGAACACCTTTCACCAATTTTAATAAAACCTCTGAAACATGATTGTAGAGAGGCACTGGGGAAAGTAGTGTGACCTCTCTGGAACACATGGAGACTTTCAAGGTGACCCTAGAGGTCAAAGACGGAATGGAGGTTTGGGGATTGCTCTTTCCAATTAGAACAGTTCTACAAGTTCTGATGGCTTCTTGAAGTCAGGCAGAGACCCCAACAAGGCTTGAGAGTAGATGGTTATTGATTAGCACTGGAATATGTTGGTCTAGTACAATTTATCAGCATTTAGTGGATATGGTGGAGAATGGGTAGTTCACTAGTAAAATAAACTTCAGTGTGGGGAATTGAATTAGTAAAATCAGTGAAGAGAGGAGAAGTATATGCAAGGACGAAACAAAATGTGATGACCAAAAATGTGACATAATGGAGAATTCTGGACTATCCCAAGGGCAAATGGATCAACCTGACACTCAGCAGTCTAAAGTGGAGGGACACTTTCTGACCAAAGACAGATGGCAAAGGAAAGAGTCATGACTGCAAACAGCCCCAGGCTCTGTCAATATCAGCTGTGCCCACAGACTTGAAAAGATGGGCTCTACCCATACAGGGTGTGGAAAAGACACCTGTACAATGGGATTACTGTCACTACATTGCTGTCAGTAAGTGCTCAGACAAGCAAAATCAATAAGACATTGTGGGAGATACCTTTAGGAGAGAGCCAGGTTGGCCTGGATTGCCCTCTTGCAATGGTGACCTGATAGGCAGGGTTTTTACAGAGTGCTAGGATACTTACTGGGCTTGGGACATTTCTTGAGGAGCCTTCAGGGGGCACTATTTTCTTCTCTCTTTGAACATCTTGAACCAAGGTGTGGCACCATGGGAAGGGATCCACCAGGCAGTGCAGATACAGCCTAACCCTGAAACTAGGCGTGACATGATGTGCCTCAGGGGTGGCCACTGCTCCTGATCATGCAGCAATACAACCTCATGCTTGAGCACCTTTATTATATCTGCTCTGCTTTAGAACTCCATATGCAGAGATTCGTACTCTGAAACCAATCACGTGACCTCTGTCCTTCTTGAAGCCTAGGATGGAATGTCCTTCTGAGAAGGTTCCTGATCATTTCTGCCGATAGCCTTCCACCCTCCCCTAACATCCCTAGTCCCTCTCATACTCTGTTTTTATTTTAAGCCCTTTTCACCATCTGATATTTTATTGACTTTCCTATTCAACCAGAATGTAAGTTCCACAAGGGCAGAGATTTTTGTCTATTTTATTTACTGTTATCCTACCATACATTTGCATCCCATAAATGTCAGGAAGATACAATCAATATTTAAGAAATAAATGAATGAGCAAAGTTTCACTTTCTAGTCTTTCTCACCTTCCTGAGACCCACAACAGTTTGGACTCTAATGGGAATGACACACTAGTTTTAGTGTGCTCAAGAGGATGCAAAAGCCCCTTTGCTCTGAGAAGAGGGGAAATTTCTATTTCTAAGGTAGGGATCTTCCATGTCTAGAATGTTGTCCCTGAAGTCACAATTTCCTGATGCTCAGGAGAAAATAATCAGGACAATTTATTTAAAAATGGCCCAGGAAAATCTCAGAGTTCAATAGCTATTCACTTGTCTCTAGATTCTAATTTCTTTCAATCTTTCCTTCACTGTTCCTTGCTTTAACTTTTGGAAACCAAGGTAGCCATTTGAGTTTGTGAGATATTTGTCATTCACATCATAATTAAATTGAATGAAACAATTCTAATTGACTGAGTTTTGTGTTAGCTCTTCTGGCCCATAATCCCTGGGCACCATATTGAATCTCAGGGTTTTTGTGGTGGCTATGGTCAAGCTGCCATGGTTTCTCAATCTCAGATTGGGATCCATATCAAAGATCATTAGGGTACTCAGAAGGAACTCACAGCATCCTTAGAAAGATGAGTTCTCCAATCGCTTGCAAATTTGGATCAAGGCAGTGGGCCGAGATGACTTTTTTTATTTCCTGAAAAAGAGGCAGTCCCTTAGGTGTGTTCTCCAACAAACCCAGGATACCTGATAGAGGTCATAGTATCTTCTACTGTTGGCAACATAGACTTAGTCCCTGAAGTGGTAACCTGGTGCTAGTTCATACAGAATTATAAGGCCACTTGTTAAAATGTCAGGAAAATTGGAAGCCAAATGATCTACACCGGTGTATGGTGGGAGAGGGTACTTGTCAGGGACTAGAAGGAAATTCTCCTTCAAAGATTAGCCTGACAGCCCCCTGGGAGACATCCTGCCTGGGAGGCATCCTGCAGCTACCTATCTCCCTGAGACATCCTGCGGCCACCTATCTTCCTGAAACCTATCTTCCTGAAACATCCTGCGGTTATCTCACCTTGTGCAGACATCCAGCAACTGCCGATAAGAGAGCTTCCCCATCCCCAGCATATAAATACCCCTGTGTGAACAATAAAAGTTTGCAGCTTGATCAGAACTCTTGTCTTGCTGTCACCTTTCGTGTCTCTTGTCCCTTCATTCCTCCCCATCTAGGTTCGCTGCCCACGTTGATGTGTCCTGCCGGATGGGACATTTGGCGCCCAGTGTGGGGCTCGAGCCTTTGACTGAGAAGGAACGCCGTCCTCCGGGAAGACTTGGCCAAGCGGGAGCGCGAGATCGCCTCGGCAGACACGACGGAGAGACAGATCCAGGAGGAGAGTGAGGACGACGCAAGGTGAGTGACCCACCATGGGACAAGCAGTTTCGTCACATGAGTTGTTTTTGTCAGGCCTCAAGGAGGCCCTCAAGACACGGGGGGCGCGTGTTAAGAAAAAGGACTTAAGATTATTCTTTTCATACATAGGAGAATTGTGTCCGTGGTTTCCCCTTGAAGGGACCATTGATGGTAAAAGATGGCTT